>NW_018128237.1:78987-87284 GCF_001952655.1 Monopterus albus | reverse complement strand
CTTCACCTTCCACATTTTTTCTAGCTCTTCTTTCAGCCCTTGGTATTTCTCAAGCTTCTCGTGTTCCCTCTTCCTGATGTTGCTATCGCTTGGGATTGCTACATCTATCACTATGGCCTTCTTACTCTGTCCACCACCACTATGTCCAGTTGGTTGGCCATTATCAGTTTGTCAGTTTGTATCTTGAAGTCCCACAGGATCTTAGCTTGGTCATTCTCAACCTCCTTTGGAGGTGTATCCCATTTTGACTTTGGGACTTCCAGCCTGTATTCGGCACAGATGTTTCTGTACACTATGCCAGCCACTTGGTTATGGCGTTCCATGTATGCCCTGCCTGCTAGCATCTTGCACCCTGCTGTTATGTGCTGGATTGTCTCAGGGGCATCTTTGCACAGCCTGCACCTGGGGTCCTGTCTGGTATGGTAGACCCCGGCCTCTATTGATCTTGTACTTAGAGATTGTTCTTGTGCTGACAGGATTAGGACTTGCCTTACTCTCTGCAGGTAATTGGTGGTTGCTGCTTTCCTTGCAGCCTCTTCATGGTTCCCATTTGCCTGTGGGATCCCAAGGAAATATTATGAAATAAACTCAAACTTCCAACAGACCCAAGTTGGGAAGGTAACGCCTTTTTCTTGCTCGGCCTCTGAAGAAACATTGCTGAAGTGGAAACGCTGTAGAACAAGTTGACCTTCATAATGTACTGAAAAAAATTAATAAATAAGTAGCTGGAAGGTTGGAAGTTATTCTGGAAAAGGGTGGTTTCACGTAGAGCAAACAAGTTACTAGTATAATGCTTTATCAGGCTGAGGCCTCTTCTCTGAATCAGTCACAAGGCATCCTGGGGAATGTAGCAAGTAAAGGAATGCACATTTGCCAAATCTGGAGATTATTGCTGCATTAAATCACAACACAAAATAATGCTGGTAAACAATGGAAGAGCATTCATCCTTTTTGGGTTCTTACCAAGATGTTTGATTTGTTTTCAGTGCCAAACCACAGGAGTACAAGGCCCGGCTGGATAAACGCCATGAGGCCAAGAAGGAGGCGCTCGGACATTCCGAGCAGGCTGAGTTCATCAGACACATGGAGAAGGAGGTGGAGTATCAGCTGGTGGCGCTGCAGAATAGAATAGCAAGGAAAAATGCTTTGAGAAGCCTGAAATAACAAAAAAGCCACAAATGCAGTCCACCCCAGTGTACGCTGTTAGGAATTTACATTGCTAGGAATTAGTTTTTAGCTTCATCTGACAAACTGTGAGATCACTGAACAACTGAAACATCTTAGCATTTACTGGTAACATAAAGGAAAATGTTTGATCTGTTATACTGGCTTCATTTCTTTGCTTTCCTGTGACAGCTCTTGAGCACAGTGGTATGAAAGTGATGTGGCTTTTGTTGTTGAAATCTTCCCAGTTGGAGGAAAGGGACAAGATTGCTGCTGGAGCATCTGGAGGATTCACAAAGAACAAGGTGAGATGAGCCGAGGAGCAGTTTAATCAGCTTGATCTGCCAGAGGATTGGTTTTACTTTAAATTCCTTCTTCTGCTTTGAATGGTGTTTTTATTGATTTTTATCAGATACACATTAAATAATCACAAAAGTCTTTTGACACAACCCATTATATCAATGTCCTAAAATTGCTAATTGTTCCACACTAAAGGTCAGAAACCCAAAGATATTTCACCAACACTGACATGAAGCGGAGAGAAGCACCAATGTTTCATGTTTGAAAAGTTGAAACCAGTTAACTTTGGCATTTTTACTCAAACAATTAGTACAGTCTCAGAATTGACAGAGATAAATTTGACTGACAAATCAGTGAATTGTTTTTGTGCAGGTCTCAGCTTTTTGCATTTCTGTCATCTTGTTCTGTGGAGTTCTGGCTGCTGTGTTTGAAGATACTTGAAGCAAAAAAAATGTGCTTTCACAGTTTCTAGGAGCATTTACAATGTGAACATGTCAAATGAAATCAGAGTTGTTGTAGCTTTTTGTTCTTGCATTCTGTTGTGTGAAAAGACGTCTGTGTTTATGCATGTTTGACCCAAATTTTGGCTGCAAATCACACACACCCTCGCAAAACAAAAGCTGATGATGATGAAGAAGTGTGCAATGGTAACAGACCATGTGATGTGTTCATCAGACACTGGACTCCATCCTCAACCTGGCGATGATCCAGGACAAGACGGGGGAGGAGATTGCAGAGGTGAGTGTTTGGGTGGCGGGGTCTGCCTCACTTATTCTATTTGTCAATGCACTGTGGCCTTACTCTTCTCTATCCACATGTAGTCGCATCATTCCCTGTGGCGGCTCACACTGTTTGCTCTGACCTTGTGCGTTCTTTCCTCAGCTTTGGATGAAATATTACTCGACTAAGGACACGATCAGCGCTGTCATCCCTGTGAGTTTTGCACTGACAACATGCTGATACAGCAGTCTCCCAGCATTCCCTGTTTACCTTTGTCACTTTTGTCCTTTAAATGAGTTTCATGTGTGGCTTGAATGAACAAAATTAAGGTTTTGACTGCTTATTGCATTTCATCTTTGTGACCCGCACAGCCAGATAGAGGTTATTTTTTGCATAGTTGTTTCAGTGAGATTTGGTGGAAATTACAAGTGACTTGTTTCACTGTGGAACCACATCTTACAGACACATCTTTCAGCCATGTATAAATCACTTTACATTTTTGCTTAAAACTGCCAGTGGTGTGTAAAGCAACATTTTTCTCTGGATTTATTCAGGGTTAATAACAACCACTACCTCTACATTTTTCATATCATTCCACTTTACAAATTTCATCCTGTCACTGCTGTGTATTTGGATGAGCACAAGAAGTTACTGCTTGTTTTTCTGATACTGTGTACTTCATGTAATAGACCCATAGTTCTGTATCATAGTGTAAATAAAGCACAGACAGACATTTGTATCAATCCAACAAGGAAATGTTCACACCGGCTGACATCTAGCGAAGGTCTAATGCTTTCCTTTATCCCAGACACAGATCTACGAGGTGATGATCAGCAGGTCAGGGTCGTGTCCCATGGTGAGATCACTGCTGCTCACACAGCAACATGTTGACAAAGAGCTGCGCTAGAAATATTGGTTTGCTGTCACAACCAAAGTCAGTGGTTATTTTGTGAGAACACATGACATCTATTAAAATTTATCAAATCTGCCTAAACAGTTGCAACATAGCTATAATCTGCTAACTTGATGTTTTGTTCTCCTGCTTCCAACCAGCCAGAATGTGCATCACACCTTTTCTCCTCGACTGTTCTAACTCGTTCCTCTTGTGCCTCAGTTCCTGTATGCTCTGCCTCAGAAGGAGGGTTACGAGTTCTTCGTGGGTCAGTGGTCGGGACACGAGCTCCACTTCACCTCCCTCATCAATGTCCAGGTAAACCACCTCACATGCTGCTGGAGATTCAAACCATCGACCAGTTGACTAACTTCAGCTCTGAAGTTTGTACTATGTGGACTGTTTAATATTTGCACTGAGCAACAATGATGTGAAACAAGTTCACAAATACAGCAAAAGATGTTTCACCCTCTGTTCTAGAATTTGAATCTGCATAACGTTCTTTAAATGAAACACAAATTTAAAGGTTTTCTGTCATATTAAGAAACAAACATAACTGCAGTGCAATGTGGGGCGGGACAGCAACATCCTTTCTGGTCTCTTAGTCTTTTCTGACATTCCCAGGTTTAAAAAAAAAAGGTCATAGAGCTCAGTTATGTTTTAAATTAAGTGTCTTATGTTTTTTAATGCCTATAAAATAATGTTGCAGTAGACTAACACATTTTCAGTTTTTCTTTTTTAATAAATCTGCAAAAATGTCAAACATTCTGTGTTTTTCTGTCAATATGGGGTGCTGTGTGTACATTAATGAGGAAAAAAAATGAACTTAAATGATTTTAGCATATGGCTGCAATATAACAAAGAGTGAAAAACTGAAGGGGGTCTGAATACTTTCCGTACCCACTGTATGATCTAAAAGTTAATGGACCAGTTTTCGGTGTTAAATGAGTTTGGAAACTACACAAAGCTTTGGAAAAAAAATAAAAATAAATATGGTGTGTGGTCTATTATAAATATACATGCAAATGATATTCAGAGAACATGAATATGAAGGCTAAATGTATTAACAGAGCTGTGATCCTTAAATCAGCATAATATAAATGATGTAATGATTATTTTGAACAGGCTTTGAGGTGATGAGTTAACGGAGGTCTTCTCTGTCCCTCTTTGTTTCCAGATGCTGGGTGAGAACGCTCCCAGTCAGCTGATCCTCTACCACTACCCAGACCTGAAGGAGGAGAAGGGCGTGGTCCTCATGACAGCTGAGATGGACCCCAAGTTTATAGTAAGTCCTTTACCAGCCTGGCCTCACCAGGCTGCACCTGGATTAACGGACCATACTGGGTTTTTTGAGTGCTCTGTTTTATTATTATTTCTCTGTGCTGATGACAGGTGTGGCCGGTGGTGTTATGTTTTCGGGTTCTCTGTCTGGCCCATTCTCATGAATACAATATCTCAGGAACATCTTGAGGACATTTCTTCAACACTCACACATTCCTTAAAAGTATTTACTGCATATGAGTCTGGACAGTCATGCACGTAAGCTGCAACCTGACTGGCTGGTGGAAGCATCCAGCCGCGAGGCAGTAACTCTAGTTTACACAAAAGGGCTCACATAATTCAGTCCACACATGGTCCAGGTTCTGTCATCTCATAGAAGACTTGGTGAAGGCTGATGATAATGTTTGTGTATTTAACTTTCTGCCCTTCTTCTTTCCCAGACTGTCCACCAGGCGCAGTGCTTGGCCAATCAGGTGCAGCTGTTTTACAGCACACAGAGGCAGGAGACGTACCGCCTGGTGGAGATGTTTAACCACCACCCAGCAGACTTCAAACACATGTCAGTGATAGCAGAGCTGGAACAGAGCGGCTTGGGGCCGGCAGTGCCTCCTGGAGGGTCATAGAGCCTGGAGATGGACTGAAGTCTCCGTCAAACCGCCAGCTGGCTGATTCCCAGGGACTGTATTTCTTCTTTTAAATACGCAGAGATGTGCATCTTAGCTTAACACTTTCCATTTGGGATATACCTGTTCTTCATACTGTGTATAAAGTCTGCAGCTGTGATTTAAGTCAAAGAACTTTTACAGGAGCATGAGTAGCTTCTCATGAACCCATGAACTCTGTCTGGGACTTGATAATCTACTACACATCTTTTCATTCATCAAGCAAAGTATGTGGTAAACATCAGTCCATTATTTAATAAATAACACTGTGGCTTACTCTCTATCAGACTGGACCCCAAAAACGCATAACCGTTAATAAATCATCTTTACTGAATTGATTTCATGCTGATTTATACAAAATAACATTCTGCCGGTTTTTCCATCTTCTCTGCTTGAAAAGGCCTTGGAGTCATTGTCCTAGTCAAACACTGGGAAGAATCTTGTGGTGCAGGTATTTTTTGTTTTGTGCAAGCATCGTCTCTGGTGACTGGTCATGTAAGTTTATGCTGTCTTTGCTTTAGTGATATTACACATTTTCAGGGTGTGGGGTAGCTGTCCCAGATCTCACCTGTTATTGGCAATGCACATTTTTGTCTGCTGCACTGTTTTCTTGAACCTTCCCCTGAGGAGTTGTTAAAGTCTAACATCTTTAAATTGTACACAAGGTACATCCTCAGTCTTTTATGTTTGCTCCTTGCTCAACCTGGAAGTCCCGCAGCTGTTATTCCTGCTCTCAGGATTGAGGCTGCGGCTGGAGGAGCTATAAGTGAGGACACATGAGAGCATCCTTTGCTCGAGTCCTTTCTGGACTGACGCCCTTTTATCAGACTTGAGTTGAGGTTTGATGCTTCCAGTGAAGGAAGGGTGTCTCGTGTCTTTAAACGTGTTTCCTCAATTCCTCTCTCCTTGCATCTTATGTGGGCGGGATTAAGATGCAATTGAGAGAAACGTGGATGCAATTAAGAGACATAGGATGTACCCAGTGTCCTGTGATATTCAGTCAGCAGCAGTGACTCATAAGTCTGAAGAAGCACAGCTCTGAAAGCTGCACACCTGATTCCACAGTGCAAAAGGATGCCACCCTGGAGGATGTATGCATTCAGCACTGTTATACAAGTGCCAGGATGCCAGAGTAGGTTAAACTCTTTAACTTACACTGTCACAGACATTTTGTACAAAACTTCTGAACATTTGGAGATTTGTTTTTACTTATGGACTGGACACTGTTGATTTGTTTCAGTGCCAGAAGGACGAGGAGGTCGTCTTTGAGACGCCATCAGAACACTGTCATAGTGGCTTTGTGGGCTCTCGTCTCCATCCAGGGAAACCAAGAACATCCCTTCACGTATTTGCTTCAGCAACCCAGGCTCGGTGTCCACAAGTGCCACTCAATGTAAGAAGCATTCAAACATTCACAAGTAGCCAGGATTCTGCTGATGCGTTGTCCATAGTGGCCTCAAACGCTGCTGTACATTTAAGAAGTGTAGAGGCTGCTTGTTGTAGTACCATCTTGTAGTACTTCTCAGATCCACTTTGCTAAATGCAGTTTAACTTGTTGGTGGGGACTAATTTAAGGTTCAAGCTTCTTGTAGTTGAAAAGTTTCAATTCTCTCATTTTTACCCAATAGTATACTTGCATTGCATTTTCTGTGCAAATGAGCTGAATATAAAATTGTCTTCTCATTCTGTCTCAACATGACTTTAGAATCCAAGACAGTGCACTGCAGTTTATCCTCCCGAGGAACAGTTTAATTTTTGACATGCTGTGGCAGCAGCTGTAACTTCCTCCCTCTTCACTCAAAGTAGCCAAACGCTTGTTTACAATATATTCTAGCTGCTTTGTGCACTTCCACACGTTTGTTGGCCAACAACATTGCCAGAAACACTGAAGTGTGCTGCAGCAAAACAGCAGTCAGGTTCACCACTTTAACTTAACTTCAGTTGCCCTGTGCTCTCCCTGCGCCAACACAGGAGGCTGTGCTTCTTGGCCAGTCAGTCCGCAATCCTAATGGCACCATGTGCTCTGCTGCTGTGACTCCCTGAGTGCTTCCTCCACTGTCATGTCTCAGTACATGGCCTCAGTGTCGTGGATGCTTCCAAATAACAGACTGAAGGTGCTTCCTAGTCTCTTAGTGACCCCGCTGCCTTCCCTCTTCTTCTTCCTGTTCCAGTTCAGTTTTTTTTTGGCCCCAGCTGGCAGACGCAGCTGAGTATTTTCCTTATTGCTGCTGTGTGACACCATGATCGCTCTCCTCTCTGCCTCCTGACACACACAGGAAATGCCCCAGTCACTACACAGGTGAGCACACACACATTACAACACAAACTCAGGGTCCGAAATTAACTTTCTGACTCACCAGATGAGGTGGCTGGTGGATGGGGAAAAAAATCCACCGGCCAAATGTTTAAGTATGGTCTCTTGTCTGTTTCAAAGTGGCACATGTTCTGTGGGGACCTGCTGCTTCTTAATGGTTATGGTCAAATGATTGGTTAGACAGACTTGGACAGTAAGTCTGTGCTCTATTCTTTTAAAACACATCTTAACTGTGATGAGAAAAGGTGAAACTAATGATACTGGAATTTACATAAGTCCAGTTGCGAACACTGACAGTAAGTCCAAGTCACACCGTGTCTACACCAAAAGTGTTTCAGCCCTGTGTCTGAGACACGCCTGTAACTAGTGCTCTATTCTTTTAAAACACATCTTAACTGTGATGAAGTGTATTTTTATGCTTGGCTCAGAAAGCCAGAAGCAGAATAGGAGCTGGTGTTCACAGAATATGGGTGTGTGTGTGTGTGTCTCAAACTCTGACACAAACAAAAGCAGGGCACCCACAGTGGAGATTCATGATACTCTTTTATTACATTACCATTTGTCTACAAACATTCACCCACCAGTGTGGCAGGTAGTCTTCTGAGATTTACTTGCCAAATGATAAATCCTACCTGCATTTGGTGCCTGGCAGATGCTAATTTCGGACCCTGCACAAGCTCACACTTACTTGTGTATCATGTGAGTGTAAAGTGACCACACTGAGCTTCAGTCTGTCACTGCAGCTCTTCAGCAGGTGCACCACTTCACCATGTTTGCCCCATTTACAGTCGTGTCCATCCACTGCCACAATGTAGTCTCCCTCCCTCAGTCCTGCCTCCTGAACAACACACATCGTTTGTGCATCGCCAAAAAGTGCAGATGAAATTGTGCTTGTGCTGATGTTAAGCTACCTTAAACATAAGGCAGGACTCTTTTCAGATTGTACAGAAAAATATACAGTGGA
>NW_018128237.1:77795-78741 GCF_001952655.1 Monopterus albus | reverse complement strand
CTTATGGGAAATATTGCTTCAGTTTTCGTACGATTCGGTTTTCGTTGGACTTTTTCGAATGGATTAATCACAAAAACCGAGGTTCCACTGTATTTTCATTAAAAGATACTAAGGAGTACGTTTAATTTTACTTTTAGTTTTACTGATTTTCATGTCCCCACAAACTAAAGATTGTCTCTTGCTTCTACGGGGCAGTATAACTTGCTATAAACAGTAAACAAGGTCCTTTTGCAACAAGTAAGGTACAGCCCAGGAATGTTTCATCGGTTAAGAGGAGGAAAAAGATGGACAGCTAAGTTGCAAACAAACACTAGAAAACAACTGAATGTCTCTGTCAGAACATTCTTCTGTTTGTACAGATGTTTTGGTTAACATCTGTTGACCCTGCTTCCCAGGACAAGAGCTGCAGAGTCAGTGGAGTTCACTCACAGCTGCACAGCCTCCAGGCACCACTCCAGCCACCAGGACCGGGGAGTCTCCTCTGAGCGTGAGGCCCAGTCCACCCTCCCTCCTCTGCAGGCAGATCACACGCACTGGGCCCCAGTGAGTCCTCGCACAAAACACTGACAGGGGGCCCTGCAGCATATAGAACAGTCATCTTCAAGTTCAGTAAGTGAAGCAGCTTATTTTAACGTCTTCAGTATGCATGTACACATTTTGGGGTGACCTGTGAAGTGGAAACTAGGATTTGAAAGGTTGAAAATAAATGTTGAAGGTGAAAATGTGGTTTTAAAACTTTGTGGTTTTGAAAATTATTGTTCAAACATTTGAAAATAGGATTTGATTCCCTGGAAAAAAAAATCATTCTTTTCAAAATAATATTTTCTTCAACATTTCCTTCAGATTCAACTCTGATCATTCTCAGATTTCTGACCCTGTTCTACCAGGGGGAAACAATTTGAAACTGAAAAAAATGCTGCCCAGGTGTTTCAGCATAGCATTTTTC
>NW_018128237.1:76044-77776 GCF_001952655.1 Monopterus albus | reverse complement strand
TCCCTTGTTAAAACAGTTTCAGAAGCAGTCAATGTGAATCTCTTAAAGAAGTGTGTTCAAGTGTTTGCAAAGCAAATGTCAAAACTTAAAGCCACACACATTTGTAATGTTAAAGAATGAAGCATTTTCAGGCATTAAAATTTTATTTTCAAATGTTTGAACCCCAATATAAACTCAGCCACTTTATTAGGTACACCTGTAGAATTATGTGCAATTCAATGCAACACCTCCACCTTAACCTCTGTTTATGAAGCTCAAAATGTTTGTGAAATTGTCAAATGTATAAATTCAACTGTATATTTATTAAGGTCACTGTTAAAGATGGTCTTGTACTGGACTACATTATATTCAGGTGTTCCTACTATTCTGGCCCTCTCACATATGTAGCTGGGGAGGACAAAAATATAGAAACGCCTCTGAATATAATGTAGTACATTTCGCCAAAAACAAACATTTTGAGCTTCATGCACACAGATGTTAAGGCTGAACTGTTGCACTGAAGTGCATACAGTTGGACAGGTGTACCGCATGAAGTGGCCAGTGAGTGTATTTTCAACCTTTTTGAATCTTAGTTTTAATGTTACAGACTCTGTCACTGTTCTCACATCATACTTACAAGTCTATGGAAGATGTCAGTAACTTGGACTGTAGAGAATTTGGGTGCAGTGATTTCAGGTTTCTGATGAGTTTGAGCTGTTTACAAAGGAACCCACAATCACTATCATTTAATCATAGACTAAATATGATTTTTGATTGTAACATTACAGATATGAGTTACACTGAATCGCTGGAGCCTCTGCAGTTTCATCAAAGTCATCCTCTCGGTCCAGCTCTGAGTATTTGTCTAAAGAGCGTCTGTGTGTGAGAAACAGCACATCTTGCAGGATGTCCATCTTCCTCAGGATTTTGCATAGACCGTGGACACGCATGGCCTCCTCATGTCTGATCACTGCACAGCGGAGGTGAGCTTTACCTGGCAGGTAAAAACAGATTCAAGGCTTATTAGCTGCCTACTGTTAGCACCAAGGAGCCATATGGAAGTAAATCCCCACAGACACAGATTTGAGAAGTGTAATCCAGGCCATGCATGCTCTCAGATTATTCTCCTGGGGTTTGTGTGAAAGCTTGTCCACGCACAAAGCAAGGTGCAACCGCTTTTCAGTCTGCAAATCAAACATTTCCTGCAGGCACAGTTTTGTAAGAGCAGAAAGAGATTTAAGAGCGAGGGAGGATCCTCGTTGCGCGTTCAAAACATTATACTCTCAATTCTGTCCTCCCTCACTCTCAAATTCTGACTTGCAAAATAAACCTTATTTTGTGCACTCAAAGCTTTTGGCACGGACAGACTTTCACAAACTCCAGTGGAGAAATCTGAGCACGTAAAATCTGAAAAAAGAGCACGCATGGCCTGTATTACGCTCTAAAATCTGTATTTGTACTTACAAACCTGTGTCTTCGCGTTCTCAAATGCTAAATTGCAAACTAGGTAGCACTCAAAATGTGGTTAGAGCGCCATGAAACATTATGGCGAGGATCTACTTCCATACAGTCACCTAATGCTTTTTCCCTCTTTTATGACACTAGGCCTCTGCAGCTCTATGTCCAGACTAGATAACACTTTGGTGCACGTGGGCTTACCAAGCTTTCTTCTTTTTTCTGGATCTCGTAAAGCCTGGCTGAGTGATGGTACTGCTGGAGTGCTGACGTAGAACTGGAGGAAGGCCTTATCCAT
>NW_018128237.1:56484-75999 GCF_001952655.1 Monopterus albus | reverse complement strand
AATCTTCAGGTATGTGTAGATGCACAAAGAATTCTCTTGAGTAAACCTAGTCCAAGGGTAAGCCATGAGGTTGCCTGCTGAGTGTAATAAAATGACTTGTGTGTTTCACTTACAGGTCTGGTCACAGAGTGCTGCAGCAGCGTAGAAGTGTGAGAGTGCACGGAAGTGTTCAGATTTGACCTGGATCATGGATGCCCATGAGAACGGCACATAGTCTTTCATCAGAGGCTGCGTCATGGCCTGCTGCACTAACAGGTACATGTCTGACACCTACAGGACACACATGCGCATAGAGGGTGAGAATCACAGGGTGTCAACAGGAACCATAGCCAACTTTTAACATGTTGTCAATGTATTGTTTACATGTTAACGTGTACTTTACACATTGACAACACGCAAACGACGTGATTGCAGGTGTAAATTACACACTGGCTTTCCACAGAACCAGAGATGTGTGCACTCACCCGTGCAGCCTCTTGTGCCAGGCAGAGCTGGGAGGCAAAGTCTGTGTCCTGAGTGGTGAGTGTGACACGCTCAAACACGCACTCCTGCACCTGGGCCATCATCAGCCGAACCAACATGCAGAGTGACGGACCACTCATGTCCAGGCTCGGTGCGTTGAAGAAATTCTCCTTAAGGTAGTTAAATGCACCTAAACACAGAGGAACATGGTTATAGATGTAGAATATCATACAGTAAGTTATGTCAAATGCAAAACAATTATACAATAATGTAATAAAACGAGACAGTAAAGAGAGATGATTGTTTGGCAAAGTAACTGTTAACTGCTAGAAAATGAATCAACAATTTAGATTTTTTTTTTTTCCCCAAGCAAAATATGAAGCATTCTATGGTTCTAGCCTCTCTTTTTATATCATTATACAGCCATAAATTAATACATATAAACATTACATGAACTACATACCACTGCAGCTATGCACAACACAAAAAGAACAGCTCGACAGTCACACTAGTAGATAACGTTAACCCGAGCATGTCATAAGTTGTAAGATTCCTTAAATAAACTAATATTTCAAACTGGCTAGAGCTCCAAACAGATGCTGACAGAAGCTAGTTATAAGCTAGCTACACCAGTGTTATCACGTCTCTAACTTCACTGACCTTTTAATAAAACACTTCTTTGATTCTGAACTTGACACACTAAGACCCCTGCAGAGAAGACCCCCTCACATCGGTCTCTTTCAGTGCTACTAAGTTCTCTAGTCTTACTGCTGTCAATTTGCTGGGAGTCCCCAAAAAACTCCCAGAATGCAGCGTACTGTTTACTCCCTACTCATTGTGAAATAGGACATTTGTGTAAAACTGTGCTTTTTTTATGTTTGGATACTCTAATTGTGCAGTCTGACAAAAACAAGTGAGCAAAGCTGTCAAAACATTCAGGTGTGTGTCGTGTGTTGTCTCAGTACCTGCAGCTTGCTGGAGGGCATCTATAGCTCGGTCTATGCCAGCTGTAGCAGAGCGGTCCTGCCGTGCTCCAATCTGTGTGTACAGAGCACCAATGTTGAACAACACACTTCCTTTCTCAAAGGCCAGTGCACGCTGACACGACGGGACGCCTGTCAGAGAGTCATACCTGAGGAACATGTAAAGAGGGATGAAATTACACTGGGATCTGTGTGTAAAAAGGGCAACACTTCACTCATCACAGCACGATCTGTGTGTAAAAAGGGCAACACTTCCTGAACTCATCATAGCAGTGGAAAGACATTCAAATTAAGGCTGAAACTCTGGTGAAGCACAGCGATGACAACAAAAATCGGACCCTGTCTACACTGTATTTGTCACAGTGAAAGTCTGATTTTGTTAATGTGTCTAATAAAGCTCACAGTATCAAACCAGCACTGCGCTTTAAGAAATTTGAGGCTGTGCTTTTTGTCTTAATACAAATTAGGGGTGTAACAATGCATTGTGGAACGATGTGAACTGAAATGTGACTGTTGTAAATCTGAAAATGGATTGCAATATCAAGTCAGGACTCCCGTGTAATTTATGTTAACTAGAGGGGGCAATTACTGTTGGAGCTTCACTAATGCACTTTTGTGAACTTGTTTAACATCGTTTCTCTCTGATACAAAAATAAAGATCAGGGTGTGACGCCTCATGGCCTGTGAGTTTCCTGTTAAACTGACATTCAGTAGCTGCTTCTGTGAATTCATCATCTCAACCTGACCAATCACAGAACTGCCCCTGTAATAAAACAGTGGAGTGTTTCACAAAATGCAACTGTTACTAAGTGTAACAGACTGCTGATGTTACACTTTCTCTACATATTAACTTCTCTCTATATATGGGCCAAACTACAGGTTTTGCAAATGTAATAACCCACAGCTTATAAATGGACAAGTGCTCATGTCCTACCAATGGAAGTGCACACCCAGGTTCCTGTGAGGAAGGAAGAAGCGCTGGTCCAGGTAGTACAGCTGGTTGTAGTACTCCATCAGCAGCTCCAGACCAGCCTGGTTACGACTGGGAGTACACATGGCCTGGCCCAAAGACAAGAAATAAATATACTCCTGTTATCAGTTTCCTATTTTCAAGTTTTTTCTATTTATGTAAATCGCTTTTCTACTTCTGACAGGAGGTGCACAGATTTTCTACAAACAGTTCAATAAAAACAGATGTAACACAGAACCAGAATGTTGTACGAGTCTACTTTACTAACCTGTCTGAGCTCCATAAGCTCTTTGATCTCCTTGTCATAGAGCGAGCCGTCCTCTCTGTAGCGCTCATAGATGAAGTCCTGCAAGGGGAGACACACAATGATAAATCTGTTTCACAGCAGCTAAAAGCCTTTGTATGCAGGTACTAATTTTATGTTATTTGAAACAAACTACTGAGGAATTTATGCAGCTACAAACTCAATCAATAGCTTTAGAAAACTAAGACGAAAGATACCAGTGTAGGAAAAAAAAGGCTGCTTGAGCTTTTGTGTTGGCCTATGTGATTTATCACATCAAGTTTAAATTTATTCACTAGATTTAACCACGTAAAACAATTGGTTTTCTTTTTGTGTAAGTAGCTGATCAAGGTGGATTTGTTGGGTTTTTCCTTTATAACAATAATAATAAGTAAGGTCTAGACTTTTGTTTTGATTTGGTGCTATACAAATAAAATTTAACTGCTTTCACAGCATAAACTGTGAAATCAAGCTCTGGCACATAAAGGTAGTTTTCATAAGCAGCATTAATGATATAACTTTTTATAATTGTTCACTCAATTAAAAGAAGGAAAAAACTTTATCTGTCCACAGTCTGAAACGAGCATCAAAGCTGAAACAGTGTTAGGATAAGAATAAGGATAATCACCTTTATTGGCCAAGTATGTTACACACAAGGGATTTGTTTCCGGTACAGAACCGATGGCAGCCATCTGCGGCGCCACTTCAACCGATGGCTCTAACCATCAGACATATGGACTGCAGGCACCGAGATTCGAACCTTGTTTGTAAGTTAAGCCCAATAATTGTCCTTTACCTAATTCAAATATTTGATATCACATGATTCACCGTTTCACTTAGACTCGTACATTTTTCAGATACATGAGATGAAGGAGGCAGATGCTGTGCTCACCTGGATAGAAACAGTGAAGTCCACCTCTTTGGTTTCTTTCAGGCCAAGTGGGATCAGGGGAACGCTGACAGCATCACTGTGAACAGAAATAAATACAGTACATGTGTGCATGCGTGTACACACATTGTACAGGTTCCAGCCATGATCAAGTCAATATTGCCATCTGCTTGTGTTCAAACCCAGCTGCTCACGGCTCCACTGTGCTAATAAGCAAAGCTTCTGTAAAGCTGAGCATTAACCCTTACAGCCCTGACACCCCCGCAGTCACAAACACACACACACACACGCACGCCAGGGGGTCACTAATAATCAGGGGATTTATCCCTCCCATGAGCCAAGGCTGCACAGGGGGAAAATCTGGCGGTGACATACTGCACACACAAACATGTATGTTGATTCTTCTATACTAGTGAGAACCCTCAGTGACCTAATTCAAATACAGTAACCTCAAGTGAAACCTAATTCTAACATCTTAGTTTTTAGTCTTAATAACCCTCTAACAGTCATTTGAACAATTGAGAACCAGACAAAAAGTTGTAATTTTACAAAGATGATAGAAGTACAAGAGCACATACACACAGTATAAACAGAAAACTGTAACAGATGCTTGTTTTCGTCCATTATACCGTAATCCTCATCAAACTGACAAGTGTGACCTGGAATGCATGGGGCAAAATAAATGAGCCATGATTTGTGTGTGTCTGTCGACCTGTCAGGCTGGTAGACCTCCATGTTGCTGTTGAGGTCCTCCAGCTCTTCTTTGAGCAGCTGCAGGTTAGAGTTGACAAAGCTGAGCTCCAGAGCCACCATCTCCTTGACCTTGTTGTTGGTTGTCGCCCTGCAGAACAAAACACACACATCAGATCACAGCCATGAACAAAACTCAAAGTCAGCATGCTACCAACTTAAAAAGGCAAATCACTGTTTTTGCCATTGAGCAGAAGATAGTTCAGTCACCAACATGACAGACACGCCGACCTCTGAAACCAAAAAACTAGCTCTCTAATCAGGCCAGAAACTAAGCTCTACAGTAAACTCAATGTGCAGCCCCTCATTTGCTCCTATTGGCATTGCTGCTTTAGCTTCAGTTCTTGTATTAACCAACCAGAAAGTGTTGTAGTCCGCACTCAAAAAATTCAACACCAGTTAAGAGCTTAGCTATTAAAACAACACTGTGGTTACTGCAGAAACTGTAATACTGTCACAATAACACATACACAAATCAGGAAGCAATGCTATGCTTGAATGAGATTACAGCATGTCAACATTACAATTATTATTAATATAATAGAAAGCATTATATTAGTGCTTTGATTATTAATTGGCTAATCAGTAGATCAACAGAAAAGTCAGACGTGTGGATTTATCAAGTGAAATGGGCAACAATCACTATTTTGTGACAAAATAAAAGTCTGCTGATTTAAAAATCAGAGATTAATAGATAATAATTCATCTCAGCCCTGAATCATAACAGCTCTAATGTCATATCATCATTTCTGACAGAAATTCAGGGACTGAAACAAAAAACAGTCCTCCCTTTGATGCTTTATGTACACGTCAGGTACCGGTTATGCAGCTCTCCTCCACTACTTTGTTTTTTGTCGCTAAGGGTTGCTGATTGAATGTGAAAATGAAAAAAGAATAGCTTTGAATTTGATAATACACTCAAATATCTGATATTTGTGTAGTAAAAAATTTGCCATCATTCAGCTAAACCTTAATTAGCACTGTACTTGGACTTCGTGTGTGTGTCCAGACATCACAGAAAAACACTTGTGGGTGTTAATCTGAATTAATGCACCTAAGTAAATCTTGCAGAAACCAAAACTGCACTAAGCAGTGGACTTTTCTTTTACAAGAGGCCTGTATTTAATTTATGCAGCCCCCTCTCTTCATTCAGCCCAAGACCCTCCCCTCTACCTCCAAACACTGGGGAGGGTCTCAGTGCTGAGCAAAGCCAGCTCGCACTGCTGTGGGGGCGAAGATCAACAACACACTGAGCTCTTGGAAACCTGAGGTGTCACTGGATTACCATGGTGACTGATGATATAGTTGTGGCGTAAGAAATCCCCTTAATTATGCAACCATTAAAATTCACTGATAATGAAACAACTGAGCTGTGTGAGTCTAAAGCACAAACGGGGAACGTACAAGGTCAAGAGGACTCCAGAAATCTGTGATTAGGAAAGAAGATGGCTGCAAAACAGCACTGACTTAGGAAGAAATAATACACATAAATAGACAAAAATGTCATCTTTGGTTAAGAAAAACACATGACCAACCTTGGCTCAAACAGCAGCTGAAACTCAGCTTTGAGCTTCTTATAAATAATTTTAATCTGTTCAGTCAGACCACATTACCTTTTCTTTATCTGTCATTCCATTTCTGTCTCTCTCAGACACACACACACACACACACACCTCTATCTAGAACAGAGCCAAGGGCAATCTGATTAGTCAGCTTTTAATGGGCTGCCAAATACCCCCTTCACACACACACACACACACACACACACACACACACACACCACACTCTGCAGCTTTAGGGCCAGAAATATGACCATTTCACTCAGTGAGTAAACTGACTAAAAGACAAGGAGTATCAGAGAAGCTGACAAGTCCTGTCAATAATATCATACATAACTACATGAGGGAAGAGCAGGATTTAACCACTGTCCAACACCCCCCACGGCACACAACATGACGTCTTCAACGGCCAATCACAAGCCCTAATGAGTTAAAACCCCTCGTTTATCTGTAATTAGTATCTTGACCTCCCATCACCTCCCACCCACCAGCACTCACACCATGACCTAGTTCCACAGAAGGTTCACAGTGAGTGAAATGAGAGCGAGATGTGTTGTATGTGCACAGACTCTTCTAGTTGACTTGAAAAGGGGAGGACAGAATAAAAAAGGTCTGACGGTGCCAGACAAATAAGTGGGGGATGAGCTTTTCAGGGCTCTGCTGGGAATCTCTGCATGGGAGCAGGACTGGAGGCGGACACAAAGCCTGCTGATTACAGGCCGGCAGGCCATGTGGTGGTCCTCTTTGTCTCTGTGACCAGCTAGCCCAATAGAAAGGGTAGGAGCACTTGTTTTATTCTGCCATAAACTGAGTCATCACCTTTTAGGATAACTGGCTGAATCTAGTCAAACATGTATGTGGGGTAAAATAACTGTAAATGTCAGAAATTGGTCAATATATGCTCATCATAGTTTCCTTAAAGCTAACACAATTTCTTCAAATTATTGTCTACCCAACAGTTCCTTATCACATAAAAACAGTAAATTATCACTTTTAAAAAGCTAGAACAAGGTAATGTTTGAGTATTGTGCTTTCTGGCTACTGACTGATCAGTTTATCAAACGATCATTTCAGCTCGTTTTATACATTTGTTAACTAAATAACTTCAAATCCAGTCAGACAAAAGAATCAATTAGCTGTAGCTGAATACATCCTGGGATAATAGTGAGGGGTGCCCTTGGTTGTCTTTTAATTAGAGATAGTTAGTGTTGTGTTGAGCTTATTAGATTCTGTTTTACTGCTTCTCTTTGCTTTAATTAAATGGCTCCCCCTTCTACTCCCAAGTTGAATCTCTATGAGGGACTGGCAGCAAGTTTTACACAGTGGGCTATTCATGTTGTAAATGTTCTCAAAACTGTTGCATCAAAAGTGTTAATCAAAGGTATGCACATATACTGTACATTAAATGCATACCTTCAGCCTCCGCAGTCATCTAATAGATAATAACCACACAGAGCCTGAGAAAGAGTTAAAAAGAAAAAAGTGGGATAAAGCAAAGGCAGAGAAGCTAGAGAGGATTAAGATGATACTAACGTTATCAGAGAAAACATTGTGATGTTCTGCCACCGCTTCATTTTTTACTCCCATAATTTCTTTACCAATGAAACTCTTGTGTGCTGTGTGAATGACAGCTGCCTAAAGACACAAAGCCAAGACAGTTCATTTGAGTCATTTGCCCTGCTGTGGAAGTGGATACACAAACGTACATCACATAAAGCACACAAACATGCATGTTCACACAGTGACACAAACAGAGCCTTAAAACTGGGCAGTGCTGATGTGTGTATTTAGGAGGGCAGTGATCTCTGACCTCTTCCCACCACTGGACGCAATGTACAGAGTCAACACATGAACAAAGAGCAACTAACATGCAACACAGCATCACTATTACAACCTGGTCTAGGAGAATGTTTTCCCTTTCAAATCAAAATGCCATCAACAAAGGATGCAACTTACAACATTATACAGAGTAACTTCACTCACAAAACCTGGTGATGCAGAGATGCAACCTCATTTCAAAACAGCCCCTCGACAGATGCCACTACTCAGAAACATTTTAACATTCTTATGCTATCTGACTGTGACTTCACAAATTAAAAATCTCATTTTATCTAGATTTTAGTCTTGATATCCAAGCCATGCAACTAACTGTAATCAACTGTATCAGGAAAATGGCTACTACCCCTACAAGCAATTAGGAAACATGGCTCATCCCAGAACCTTACCTGAACAGGTTCTCTGCTCCGGCTCTCATGCGCATCTCTTTGTTGATCTGCTGGTTGATGCAGGCACGTCTGTGCTGCAGTTTACTGCGCTGAGTCTGGGCAAAAGGATCACAGCCCTGATGGAGAAAGGGAAGAAACAAAGATTCAGTGACAGAAAAAGTTGTTAATGCTGACCCAAATATACATCAGTCCTCCTTTAATTTTGCAGGCAACTGTTCAAGAGTTAAGACTTTAAACGTCTTCTACCTAATGTCTTTTCAGCCTACAGGGTCTAATAAAACTCAAAACTGACGCCACAAACAAGCAAATTAGAATGATCAGATCTCAACCAAAATGAAAAACTATGTAGGTTATGTGTGTGTGTGTGTGTGTGTGTGTGTGTCACCTTGCGGATGCTCCCACTGTGGCTGCCCTCTGAGGGTAACGTTAAGGGCATATCTTCCTCTGAGACACTGTCTGACAAGGACATCTCAAACTCTCTGAGGACAGCAATTAATATCAACATATTTTACTCAAAAGCGTCACTGTTTAGACGTACCTACCATACACCACCCTCTGATTTTAAAAAGTATGGAATAAACAGCTCTCACGCAGACAATACTAAACTAAAAAGGTACGTTAAATTATTGTACATTAGCTAACGAGTTGCTGTTACTTGCCTTGTGGCAAGCTCCTCCATCGTGAAGCAAAAACGCCGGTGGCCAAAACGTCCCTACATTTCTCACAACTGGGTATAATTCCACATAAACACAAATCTCTAAGGAACGGCCAAGAGTAAACAAAAAACTTTTTGCTCCTCAAAACAGTCCGAGCGTCAGCTCACTACGTTACGCTAGTTACCTACTCCTCCTCCTCAGCTCGTTTTTTTCTGGCTTGAGTGCAACTGCAAGACCATATTCATCGAGGCGGGCCGCGAAAGTAGAAGCTGGCCAAACGCGTTGCAGTATGTATGAGCGACAGGAGCTGTAACAAATCACACGGTAGACTAAGACAGCACGGCGCCCTGATAATGACCAATCACAGGATGCTCTAGGCGTCCCCTCAACCTAGCGGACCGTTACTATGGCAACGTCAGGGCTGTGGCTCGTGTGTGGGCTCCGAGAAAATGGAAGAGGTACCGACTCCCGACGGGCCGAAAACATCGTGAAAATAAATAATTAGTCTTAATTGAATTTAACGCGTTCGTTTATTGTTGTTATTTCTATAACATAATATCATTAGTAGCAGAAGTATTTAATTGTTGTTTTGTTGTTTTTACAGCTGTAAATCATCTGCAGGGCTTGAAAAGTTTTAAAAAGCACTGACTTCAGTTTCCTATAACTGACTAAGAGGATGTGTTTTATAGTTATGAAAATACTTTTTTTTCTTTTAAAAACTTGTTTAATACCACAGAAGATCATATAGTTTATTAAGTTACCGGTTTCACAAAAAATGAAAGATATGAAAATCAGCAGAGATGATATAGCCAAAAATTATTTGTCAAGGCCATTAATTTATAGACTTTTTCAATTTAGTCTCACCTGATCAGTTAGATTGAGAAGAATTCTTACTAATATGGTTAATTATTCTCTACGTCGACCTAAATTTGGATAAACAGTAGAATATTGATAAATATATTGTTAAAAAATAACCAACTTATTCTTGGTCCTCTTATAAATTTGACATGCCATTGGTGTGGAATAATGGTAATGGAGATTTAAGCTTGACGTTCATCTTACAACAGGAACATTCCTTACGAGTCTCCTAACACTATATAAAATGTACACGTTGCTAAAAGACAGCTAGCACCTCACTTGCTACAGTTTATCTCCGTAAGCAAAGCTAGCTTTAGCATAAATAAAAATGTTTAGAAGATTATACTTCAGCAATCTTCAAAATCCAGTGGGTAGCAGCCATAGACCCGATAACAAATTACAGCCACTGTCGAGTTTGGATCAAGATGTCAGTTGTTACCTTTGCAGATCTGTGGCTCATAATTAAAGCTGTGAGACCTCTGGTGTTCATGCTAACGGCGGACTTGTAGCTAGCCTTAGTAGCCCCGGGCTAACTCAGTGGGGGTGAAGGGAATAGGAAAATGGAAATATCTTTCCTTGTCTCAAAAAGAGACTTTATTTAGCCTTGTCTCGTGGAACATAATATCCGGCCTCTTGTGCTTGCTATACTGCACTACAAACGTATCTAGATGCTTTTTAGCTAACTACTGTAACTTTTTCACCCTCAGTAGTAGCCTACATTACGGCACTGACTGTTTCCCATATCACAAATAGTTAATTAAAGGGGAGGCCTGACCAGTAACACCATTGAAACCATCCACTCATGTCTGTGGCAACTGATGAACTCAGTGATTCTGCTAACCAGCGGAAGTGCGGCTTACCCCAGACAGAAGCACCGGAAGTTGTTCGACGTCACGTGAGAAGGTCCCATGCTGATAAATGTAGTGAAGTAAAAAGTATAGCATTAGCTTCTGTGGTAAAGTATGAACTGTGAAATGGAAAAAAATAACCTGAAATGGGAAAACGCAGATAACTTAAAACTAGCACAGAACTTGATAACTTTCCTTCACTGTTACTTTGACATCTTCCTCTGACAATGAACATATACAGTACATCACTAACAGTGGACATTTTTCTGCACTATTTTGACTTTCAGGTACGTTTTGATCTGGATACTTCCTCCACCACTGCTAACAGCTCACACGTGTCAAGAAAAAACACATTCCTTTGCTCATCAAAACACGTAATGAACAAATAATCTCTGCTTTTAAATATATTATATTTATATTATATTCTATAAATGTTTATATTATATTTTGGGTATTCTGTATAAATGTTTTTATTATATTTTGGGTATTCTGGCGTTTGGCCACACGAGGGCACTGTTTTACAGTAAATAGCTCATCGTGTTTCTCTATTATGTTTAAACACATTTATCATTTTTGATACACAGTTTGCAGGTTTAATGTTACAGCATATTGAATTATTACAATTTCTGTGCAAGATGTGGAAAAGTGAATATTAAGCACCAATTACTAAAATCTTAACTGCTCATTTTCCTCTTCCTCTAAAACACAACTTACAGCAGTTTGCTCTAAAGGTTACAGACAGATTTAATGGATGAAAACATTTCATGTTCACACTAGAGAATCAAACATTTGCTGTTGTCACTACCACAATATAAGCCTATGTGACATTTTGAAATAATCAATCACTCTGTGTTCTCTCTTTCAGCACAAACAATGAGAACGACCTGCTAAAACTCTTCTCAAAGTCAAGTAGGATTAATTTTTACAAGGCTAGAAACTGTTACAATAGAACTGATGCTGGACCATTTGATGATCTTTTAACTGAAATGTACAGTAAAAGAAGAGGACTATGTACAGAGATGTTGACAATTTAGTTTTGATATTTGTAATAGTTTATGGGCAACATGGCATCATGGAAAGTGGCAGTCAATAAAGTATCATTCTCCAAACATAATTCATTTAATCTGAATATATTTGCATTTAATACATCTGGACATTGCACCAAAAAGGACTCTAGTCTGTGCTACTGGGTTTCATCGAAATTAGTAACAAATTCAAGTGGCTTCCAGTTGGCAGAGACCCTAACTCACTGATATTTGTATTATGCATGTGCCACAATTTAAGCTAAAAAAATTGATGATTTTTTTCTAAATGCAGCTTTATTGATGTCAGAGTCGCCAGCCCACGGGATACTTAGAACTCTTTCTTTTTTTTTGACTTTACCCTCAGCTCTGAGAAAAAGCTTTCTACCATTCGGCTCTAGGTTACAACCTTCAACTAACACCACTCACTTACAGAGAATGAAGCAGCTGAGGTGGTACTAGGTCTCACGGAGCGAGCAGGCTGTAGACTGCTAGGACAGATGGTTACCTGGCTGGGCAGCTCATTTCATTGGATCTTGTGTCAGGCACATCTTTAAATAAAGTGACAGCTGACAGGAAACAATCACACTCAGCAGTGTTTGTAACACACTAGAATTAGTCCTGAGAATACAGGAAGGCAGAAGTACTTCAGCCTGAGGAGGTGCTTTGGTCTGAAATTTAGACTGTTTAGTTGCATGTCAGATTAATGACATCCTGTGCTGGACATTCTCCTCTAGGGGCTAACATGTTCACATTGACAACACTTTTATCTTGCTAACGTTTAGCAGGTATAATATTTACCATGTTCACCTTCTTAGCTCAGCATGTTAGCATGTCCTTTTTCTGGTGTAGTATTATACATGAGCGCTGTGATACTAGTATTTCAATTGCATCTTCACAGCAGTTGGTCACTGCACTGAAGAACTGACTGGAAACTGTTGAGAGAAGGGTTGATGTATGAAGAACACAGTGTAACATCCTCAAGGTTGCGTTACAGCATTTTCATCTGTGGATTTTGCAGTTTTACAATAAAACGTTCAAGCTGTGCATCAGTGGTTTTCTCCCCTGTGCTGTGATATATAGAAATGTCAGTTTAACGCTTTACTGCTTCAGGAGGACTCAGTTGACAATAACATTTATATTCTGCTGTCCCTTTGAACTACACAGACATTTTAAACTACCCTTCACTGTTACTGTGAATTTTAATTCAAGGCCAACAAAACTATTATCATAAAGTCATGTCTTAAATTTTAAATAAACCACATTTATTAAAACTGTACCATTTTGTTTGTACATAGAATTTCCATGAGCAATACTTTTTGTCAGTGAATCTTATGAAATGACCAAAACCAACAATAAACTATAATGTCCTGTGTGTGTATTATAGCCTGACGTCTCTCCTCCCTCTGGGCCACAGAGCCCCGCTGTGTCCGGGAACCACTGAAAACACCAACGAGCGCCCTGCTGCTGCACCGAGTGACATGTTTCCTCATCACCATGAACACACACTGGAGCTTGTTCTGACACACACACACCCTTCTGCTTCCACTAATACTGGCTAGAGACCAAATGTGGATTCATCCGCTGTTGAAAATAGCTCCCAACATATGCACAGTTAGATCCTGTTTGAAGAAGATTTGTTAAAAACGATAGCATCTGGTTCTTTTAGTAAATTACTTTTAAAAATGAAAATATATATTTGTGAATTGTTTTCTGAGCCACCAGCAGGGTAGCACAGATATGCTTTAGGCTTTCAGTCGAAAGCCCAGGAAAAAGTTGATGCGTGGACACTGAGTTAACTTTTTTTTGTCAAGCTATGGTTGAGAGAGAAGACATTCAAAGTAAACGATGGAATTATTAGACGCTTGAAAGAAAAAACGGACTGGCAGCATCAAAGAGGTGACAAAAATAAGATTTTTTGCAGAGTGAGATTAATTTCACATCTGGAAAATATCCACTGCTGTGGAGTTCACCACCAGGTTATTATACTGACTTTAGAACCACTAACTTCAAATTCCAGTTCATCATATTTCACCCAGTTACATGTGAATGTCTGTGATCAGAGAAGAAGTTTTAAAGTATAGTTCTTGACTACAAGACACAAATCCTACTGTATCTCCAAGTCTAACTCCACAACTGTTCAGCACATCTTCCCAGCTTCCACAGTTTACAGCAGGTGTGTGTGCAGTGTCGTGATCACAGCATGCACAGAAAAATAAGCCCCATAGGTGTCTCAGCAGCAGTACATAGCCCTTATCAATGAGGTATAAAGTCTAATGAAAGTCTGGCAAAAGAATATTAAACACTTGAAGAAGCAATGAAAACTTTTTGCTTTAGAGGTGATGCCATGTTTAGACGCTGAACCAGAAAGGTGGATCCTGCTAAATCAGAAACGCTCAACGGCAGAAATAACAGAGATTTTTGTTTTTACAGAACAACAATGGCTTTCATACTTTTATACTCGATTTTTTTGCAGTCAGGTGTAACCAGAGGTCTTAAAGGTGATTTAGCACTTTAGTTCACATCAACCTAATAACAAAACACTTTTAATATTGCGTAGTGAACTTACATCCCAGTAATCACAGCATCACTACACAAAAAAGGAGACGTGTCATTCTTCATATCAATTTAGCAGTTATTACAATAGACACTTTACAAGTCTCACAGCATCAAGGAAAATAAAAAAACTGGTGATGTGACTGAACTGAAGTGTTTGCTAGTTGAAATATTAAATATGTACTGACCTACCTGTGATGTATATTTCAAGTGATTACATATTGTCTGTTGTTATAGTGAACTGCAGGCCTCATCTTAACAGTGATATTTTCACATTAAAGGCTTAAGGGGCCACTTGAAAAACAGGGCAGTCCACTGAGGGCAAAGTTTTTTAAAAAGCTTTTTTCCTCTCTGACTGCTTGCAGACAGGAGTCCAGTCAGATACAGACGCCAGCGTCTGATGCCACCAGTGGTCCAGCACAGTTTAAAATCCCACCTGGCCCACTGTCACCTGCAGGTGAGGAAACAGTGGATAGAGCTTCCATTCATGACACACTTGTGTATCCACTTGAACAAAAAATGCAAGCATATACCCAGCTTAATTTTCCTCTCAGGGCAGGTTCCCAGCTCAGAGTTAAGTCCCAGAGTGAGTGTCTGGGGGTCGCTGCTGTAGCGTCTCTTCTACACTGATCACTATCTCCTCTGGTCTGCTGGAGCTCAGGCAGTTACTGTGGTTCAGGGATATGCAGGTCATTTCCACCGGCCGGGGCCTCTCACCCATCTCGCTCACCTCGTTTACATTGTTGGTGATGCAGTTGATCTCAGTCTTGTTCCGACTGGTAACTCGATGAGCGCCAAGAGCCCACTCTGAAGAGAGACGGGGGAAGAACAGTGGTGTTACTCTGGAAGTCACTGCAGAGGGAGGTCACTGTGTCAGTCAAAGAAACAGAGATTTGCAGCTAGATGTGGAAAGTAACTCAGCAAATGTAAATATCGGTAAATATCTTCAGTGTAAACTATGGTTTCTAAGGGATTATCAACAGCTCAGCTCTACAGAGCTCTTTAGCCTCCTTGTTTTGGTTAAAGTGCACATTTCATAGTTTAGTCAAGGATGAACAAACTGACTTTGGATAGAAGCACGAGTCACCAGCAGACTTACAGTCATACAGTACATTTGATTGCTTACAGATGCAAGTCTTAAAAAGTGACTGTAAGGTAAATATAACAGAATGTGTATGTGAAAGTAAGCAGCAGGTCCATTGAAGTGTGATCATAAAGCCATATACACCACAGGATATGAGATAATGGAGTCAGTGCTTTCAAAATACAGATTCTGGGAGACTTTTCCATGACCCATTTCCACCAGAATTAAAACTCAAACATTACACTCAAAAGTATGATCATGATGCTGCCACTGGGTGTATAAACAGCTCTTTGCTAACACAAGACCCGACTTTATCATGGGCTATCTTAGAGTTGGAAGGTATTCTAAGATGGTCCTTGGTCACACAGGTCCAGGTTTGTCTACAGGTCAAAGGCCACTGCTTTAGATTCTGGAAGAAATTTGTCTCTCATCCAAAAGCTCAGAAAAAGTAAATATATAGAAGTGAAGATCCAGTTGAGTGTGACTTTTCAGGCTGCCACATGAAGGGCCAACAGTTCAATTAAATGGTTTTAACATTTAAGGTTATGATTCTTTGCTTTAGTGTTTCCATTCAGATGACTCGAATTTCCTCCAACGGAGCTTTTTTTTACTGTAGCCATTTTTCTTTTCTTTTACTGTCCCTCTTTTGCCCCTTTTCCTTCCTTACTTTTTCCTTGTTTCCTTGTGCTCACTTTTGATGCAGTCCCCCTCTAACACTTTATTACTTTTTAAACTGCAAGGATGTCACAGGCAGGACTGAGGGGTGTTTCCATTTCCACCACTGTCACTTTCTGACAGATTTTCACACCTCAGGGAAGGCAAAGTATGAAGTGTGACCATATACATGCTGGAACATTTACTCACAGGGCAAAAACAAGCAAGCTGAATATTTAAACCGTGCACAGAACAAAGCTGCAAACTTCACCTGACAAAATGTTTTGATGGGCTCAGTCTCTGTAATTCCATTAGAGGCAAAGCTCCATAAAATTGTTTCTGGGGGAGACGTCTGCAGCACAGTGGCCCCCCTCATGGGTGTTGGAGCCCTTTTGGAATTGGGACACATCAATCATTGTTCTGTCAGATGAAGAGCTGAGATTAAGGCTGACAGTCGTGAGTGTGACGAGCACACAGAAGGCAAAACGGGATTCTACAGACCCACTGGTTAAATCCCCCATCAAATGGTGCAGGGGATACTAAATTGACTTTGTGCAGAAAGGACGCACCATCAAATACATATTAAACATTTGATTATACCACCTTTTTTATTATTTGATGGCATGCGTTTTTCTTTGTAGAAAATGAGACAATGCTGGGGAAATTATTCTGCGTGCAGTTTAATGAAGATTTTTCCCTTTTTTTTTTTAAATATACGGGCCATAACACGACAGGCTGTTTTACTTTTTGATGCTGCAGTGTGTCAGGAGAGTGAAGCATCCTGCTTTGACCAGGAGACTCGACAGTGTCCTCCAGTTGCAAAACAGGCATCCTCCACATTTACACCCCAGCAAAGTGCCCAGGAGCCCAGACATGGTGCCGTCTGTGTGTTAGTGCAAATGTATATGTGTGAGTTTTCATATGAAGGTGGGAGGGTCAGGTGAGGGGAAGGCAGGCAGACTGACCAGAGGAGCAGAAAGCTCAGGGCATTTCTGTGGCCAAGCTAAGTGCTGCAGACTGTGACTCGTGAGTGTTGTTCTTTACCTGGTTCACTGGTTTCACCGCTGTCACCTTCGGTCACAATCGACCTGCTTCCACCTATATGCAGTGAGCAAGAGAACATGCATGAGACGCCACACATAGACTCCCTCTGTGTCACATGAGATGATAAAGACAGAGCAGGAAAGCAGATTCACAAATCATTTGAACACAAGTAAATGGTGTGATAATCCCCAGCAGTGGTATACTGTCTAAAATGGCTTGTCATATGTCAAACCTCGTAGCAGTTGGTTTGTCAGCGTCAAAATGTCTGATGCATCCAAATCCAAAACTTTCATTGATATACCAACCCAACCAAGTTGTTGTCCTAATCCAAAAATGTGCGCCAATGCCAACAAATGCCAAGGTGTGAAATATTTAGTGCTGTAATTCCAAATTTTGTTGTAGCACCTCAGTTTGGTAGAACATTCCCCTAGATTTGAATGATAAAAATTCAAGGGGTGACTCTTTAAAAACTTTACTTATGACAACAGCTGAATTATGAAAACAACATATATCACAACTATTCACTTGTGACCCCTGGTGGCCGAGGGCCCTCTGCGTTCCCCTCAGAAGCACCTTAGCCTTAAATCACCTTATGCGATAAGCTGACTATCAAGTCAGGTCAGCACAATGAGAAGACACTGTGTCCTAAAAAATAACCTCATTATTTCATTCATTCATTATGTATTACTCACAGGAAGCGCTTCAAAAATAACTGCCAACGTCCTCCCCATTTCTCTTACAGACACTTGCTGAAAGTGTAGTTTGTCAGGATGTCCCCTTCACAAGGTCACCGGCTGATAGCAGAGCAGTGCTACTGGACATCTGCATTACTTTTTTTTCAGAGGGACAGCAAAATACTCTCTGATGTTTACCAGCTACATCCATCAAATAAATATCATTGCATAACCTACTCAATTAATAAATAATGTCTGTTGCTGTTTCAGAAAAGCTTTGTTCATATATTTATTAAGATGTTTGGAACCTGTGTTTGTTCACAGAGCACTTTTATGGAAACAGTGACTCAAAGTGAGCTCCAGGAAAGACCCTTGAATGGCGTTTGTGGAGTCCAAATACAAAGTTAGAACAAGGTCAGTTTACTAATATTTAACTACAAGTCACTCCAGTGTAATGGTGTATCATATGATTAATTAACTGTTCCAATCAAAGAACTGATGGAACTTTTAGAACCTGTACTTCACAGCAACTCCCGTTCTTTCAGTGCTCCTTTAGCAATCCCAGGGGGGGTGTACACGCGCACACACAAGCACGCACATCGGGGTCACATACCCACAAAGTCGTTAACCACATCTTTGACCAGGTGCCCAACTATCGCGTATGCCACAGCCACCACCACCAGCGCTGCCATGACCAGGTAGAGCACCGCTTTTGGCAGCGGGATGGAGTCCCGCGCAGGCGTCCGGTAGTCCGTGTACAGCAGGTCACTCTCCGAGTAAGAGGACTGAAATATGTGCTCCATGCCCGAGGTATGGTTGGAGTTGAGAGGCGGCTTGCTCGCGCTCATGGCGCCGTCAGGCTGCAGAGCTGTCACCACAGTGGTGGTCACAGCCTCCGCTTTGTCGATGTCGACCAACCCTGCAGTTTTATTGATCAGTGGCAAAATCTGAGACAAGAAATAGCTCCAGTCCTTTATGGCACTCGTGTTGCATAAAAACATTGTTTCTACCGTATAATCACTACAAAGAGGTCTGGGTGTAGACTCACCACGGCGAGGACAGCGCAACTACAGACACTCTCCAAACCGGTCGTCCTTGAAGCGACAGATAGTGGTTTTACTATCCAGCAGGCTCCCGCAGATGCCAAAGCCGCCGTCCAACAGGAGCTCCTCGGCGCCTCCGAAAACTTACCCAGCTTTCAGTGAGGAACGCACAGCGCGTCATGCTTTGACGGACGTGGCGGCGTTTACGCACAAATAAATAAGAAACTTTCTGTGTCTAATCTTTGGTTTATCTCCAAAAGTTAAAAGTATATATACAGTAGCAGAGTACACTAGCCTACAATAATGTCCAAATAAAGAAACGTGACAGAAAATGTGCCAGGGTTTCGCTTACGACCTCACATCGTGTAGATTTTGGTTTAAGAAGCAAGGAATCTGTGGCTGTAGAGCTGCCACATGCTGAGAAGATCATGATAAGTACAGACTACATTCTGCGGCCTGCTCCAGGAGAAGGCAGCACACAGAGAGAGGACAGTCGGGCCAACCTGCAGGAGTCACGATGCTCCCACCGCTGCTCGGAGGTGTCCGCAGCTGAACTGAGGCACGGTGGGAGAACCTGGGAGACACTTCGTCCTTCCTGTTGACCTCAGATGGGGCGATGCTCTCCAGACCCCGCAGCCTGAGGTGGGTTCATGTCTTTACTGCTCCCCAGTCTGGTGTATCAAACCTCACTGATGTAGTCAAATCCAATGATGACTGTTGACATGATTTACGGAACCCAGTGGAGAAAGCTGAGGGACATCGGACAACTTCCAATACAGCTCAGTTTGAATAAGATCAGTCTGATTAGGAACTATCACTAAAGTTAATACTAAACAAACACAAATGTAAATTTAATTAAAAATAGCACAAACTAGAAAGTGCAGGATTGAGTAAAGAGCAAAATACATCAAATATTTACCCACCAAATGAATCTAGATAACTAAAATAACCAAAC
>NW_018128237.1:44879-56455 GCF_001952655.1 Monopterus albus | reverse complement strand
GATCACTTCAGTGTAGCTGCAGAGTTAAGATGTGATGTGTTGTGTGTTAGAACCGTGGATCTCACAGGTGTCATTCACTCATCCGTTTAATTCTGCTGTCAAGTGACAGCACTAGTGTGAAATAAGGATTTGATGTGTTTTGGTGTCTCGCAGTGGAAGAAAAAGGGTGTTTCCCAACACATATAAGGGAGAAAAATTGAATTTTTTTCCACATTTGGTCCATAAACACTGAGGCTAGTGAACCACTAGAGAGCTACCTGAACACACTAGTATTTTGAGTCAGTTATCGCCGATCGCCCCTTCACCTCTGTGCACCTTGCTTGTGTGTCTCCCTTCCTTCTCCTTTCCTGAGAAGATGAACTAGACTCAATTAAGATCACATCAGTCATTCAAAGATCAGCTCAGAGGAAATGTATTGGACTCACTGACCTTAAATCAATCAGAGCAGCGGTGAGTCACAGCGGAGGCCATTGTGGCCTTCAGAGGTTCAGCTGCCAGACCTGAAGAGGACATTTTTAACAATCTCAGCATCAACAAAGATCTAACATTCCTGTCAACATGGACCCACTCATATCACTTTTTTCTGTACCGTGAAATATATCAACTTGTACATCTATTCATCATTTTCATGGTTTTTCACAGTTTATCATTCATGATTTTACTGGCACAGCTTAATCCCACCTACAAAGCTCAGATTGGTTAAGAGTTTGGTTAATTAATTAACTGCTTATCAGTGAAAAAAAAATCACCAAAGGATCCAGCGATCTGAAATATAGTCTGATAGCATGCAAGTTCTTAATTTGAGCTGAATAATTAAGTTATAAGTCACTAAACTGAGAAGGATACAGCGACACAAAGCAATTTAACAGAATTGTTTTTAGTCTGAGGGAAAGACTAAAATGTTTTTCTCCTGAAACCTGCCAGGCTCTGTAAGGTGAACAGTGAGAGAGAGAGAGAGAGAGAGAGAGAGAGCCCAGGGAGAGTGGAAGGAAAAGGAAAAGGGGTCTAGGAAGAGAAGTATGACAAGAGCATCCTCTCTGCTCCTGTGCTAATCAGCAGGATTGTAACAGCAGCGGAGGACACGCCTTTGATGGAGTCCTTCTGAATATCAGAGTCTCAGTCTGTGCGACTCTGGCTTATCTGACTGCCTGATGAAAATTACCCCTCATACTGGACTCATATATTTAATCAGATATGACCCGAGCCAGACAAACGCTTGATTCCACCTCTCCACTCGTCTATTCTCTGCATCCTCCCTCCCCTCCCTCCATCCCGCAGGTTGAATTAAGCTCTCTTGTGACTCCTGTCTCATCGTCACAGGCAGCATGGTGGGGAAAAGTCATTTTGTCTCCCCAAAACCTACAAGGTCACTCTCTGTCTATCATGTCACATCCTAATCCTCAGCAACCCTTAGGTGAGCTGAGCATCAGGAAGTGGATTCACTTTCACTACACACTCCCCATCGTCCTTATTCTCAACACTTCACCTTGTCCACCAGTGAAGCTGCTCTCTGTACAGCATGGTTTCTTTCTGTATCCGCTGTTTCAACCAGCTTTTTCCTGTTTGTATTGTACTGACAGTCGGAACACTGAAGTAACATAACACTAAGACAGTTGAGTGTTAGAGATTAGCCAACAAGCTAACCATGATTTATGGTTAATATACTGCTAAGGTTAATTCTATAAGGAGCCACTAACCCTGTGTAGAGGCTTCTGCTGGCAGGTAACACGGTTTGTAAAAAATGACAATGCTGCTGCAGTCAACATACATGTTCATCACTCATGTGCTTGGAGAAAAACTATTAACGTTCTCAGTCCCTGCAGGGCAGACACACATAGCGGCGTGCTTTGTCCAGCAGTTTTATGAACTATGAAAAGTTCCTCAGGTCCAAAAGTGCCTGTTGTCTTCAGTGTGTACACGTGGCAGTGCTCATAAATCATAAATCCCTACAATCCACTTATGCTGCCACTATGCATGTGAAAGGAGCTTTGATTTTCAACACTTTTCAGGAAGAGCAGCGTGTTATCTCAGTGAAGTGTAAGGGCACCAGCACTTTGACACATCTGTACCACCACTACAAAGTAACAGAACGACAAAGCATTAAACATACAAGACTCAAAGATACAAAATAAATATTGCTGCTTCTTTCAGACAGAAACACTTGTGACAAACCATGCAAGACCAGCAGACGTGCAGAGAAATTACACTTGTAAGGTGTAGTAGAAAATAAACCCCAGGCTACACACACATAATTGGACTAGTTGTTAATAGTCCATTCGTCCATCACCTATACCACTTGTCCTGAACAGGGTCATGGGTGCAGGGGGCTGAGACCAATCCCAGCTGACATAAGGCGAGAGTCGGGGTACAACCCGGACAGGTCGCCAGTCTATTGTCAATAATCCTCAATTTTAAATAATTAAAACTTTAAAATTATTCTTGCGCCTTGTCAGAGTTTCATTATAAAAACCAGCCCCGTGGCTCATAGTCCACCACGTCATCTGGAGGATATCTGTGTAATGGTGCCAGAGAAGGTCAGCCTTCATCGGCTCCTCCAACCCTTCATGGATATTCCACAGGTTAATAGGACACTGGGCCGTATTGATTATCTGCCAGTGAAATGAAATTCGCTTGATGAATTTTGAGTCCCTCTATCACATCCACAGTATCCTCTTCAAACTGGTGCCTGCTCTGTAATTTGACCAATAAAATGCATGAACACAGCAAAAATCCCACCACTGATTAGCTCTCTGTGAACTGTGACTTTTAGTTCTCTGTCAGAGGACTTCTGAGTCCACATCACATTGCTATTGTTTATTTAGAAACACTGGTTAGTTCTAGTGTTGACCCTCTGCGTCCCAGTCTGTCTGCAGAGAGAGAGGATAGCGCAGACTTAGTCAAACTGCATTCACTGGATCAACAGGATTACAGGCATGGATGGATCACTGATCCTACCAGGCACAGGCCCAGAGGCCCAAGGGGTCAGGGGGCCCCTAGGCCAGAGAACCATGAAGGGATTGTTAGCCTTTCTGTTGGAAAGTCAACCATGCAACTTGAAAAAGCCACCAAATGAAAACAACAGCTACAAAGAGATGCCAAGACTGAAGACATGGATAAGGAGAGACAGAAAACAAGACTAGAGATGGCAGGAGCACTACAAAAATATGCTAAACAACAAATAGAGAGACCCAACATCTACAGAGAGATGGAAATCTACTAAAAATAGACACGATACAAGTAAAACTAGCAGCAAACTGAGTAAAAATGAACATAAACTGGCTAACAGGCACAACTACAAAGACAAAAACAACCAACTGTGGGTCTTGCTCTTAGACGTCTGTGCTCAGGGGCCCATTGTCCAATAATTCATCCATGAATACAACCTGACCTGCCAAACTGAGATGATCACATGAAGAGGTCATGTGATCATCTCAGTTTGTGTGTTTGCTAGGGAAAGGTGAGACACCCCAGAACGTGCACATTGTACATATTTGTAAAAAAACGGTTCACTTCCATCATCATCACTCAGTCAGACTGTCCTTTAACATCACATCTGAAGATGCTCATTATTTACCCAACACTGTCATTCATTTTCTCCATATTGTAACTTTGGGACTGTGTAGCTGACCGTATACACACCGGTGTGTCAAATTTCCAGAAGAAAGTGCGCCTGCCTGTGATGTTAAAATACACAGAGGTTAGTTTTGGGAGGACTGAGAAAGAGAGGTACAAAGTATAATGAGAACAGTGAGAATCCACAGTTAACCCAAGAGTACTACCTACACTTGTATGTTGCTTCTGTGATGTCATGTATGCATTTGTTTTATCTATTTGTGTTAAGTTTAAATTGCCTTTGTGTGTGAAAATGTGCTATATAAATAAACATGCCTTGCCTTACTACTGCTACTTCTGCCCCAGGGGGTGGGGGGCCTCCTTGTCTCTCTAGCTCTTCTGCAGGTTTTCCCTGTTTGTGTGAACACGCTCGGTGTGGGTGGATGACTCAGCTGTTGTCAGTCAGTGTTTGTGTACGTGGTGACCTCAGTCAGCCGCCACTGCTGGATGCGTTGACTCTGCTCATTGGCTCCTGGCTGCCGGTTTCTACTATTGTGCTGCTGGCATCCACCTGTGGGCAACGTGTGTACTTGGATCTTCTTTTAACAGCTGACCTAGTTTTAATTTTGCTCTTGTGAGCTACTTTTAACTCCTTCAGAGCTGTTGTAACAAGCAAAGTAGGGCTCTTTGTAAGGCACTGCTGTCTGCACTACCCAGTAGCCAATCAGAGACCAGCGTTTCAGTGCCAATTGGAAGAAATCATTTTAACCTTTCATATTTCTAGAGCAAACAGGTGACGTTGTTGCTGCACTGAGAAAACTGCCATCATCAGGGCAGTGATGTTCGTGTTCTGCACTTTATTCGTTTCAAATCTAAATACCTCAGTGAAATGAATCCAACTTTTTATCCACATCTACTATATATTCTTATTTGCAGTACTATAAGTAAACATGTCCATAATGACAGTGCCTATTACTGTGTGTCGGGTCTGAACAGGTGACTCAAAATCTGGATTTAACTCTCATGATCTTTTTCTTCTGATCTGATCAGTAGCAGCTATTTTTACTGCATTAATGACATCAGAGCAGGCAACCCCTTTCCGCAGGAGATTCATTCCAAAAACAGACATCACCTGATCCAGTGGCTCAATATTAAAACATGAAAAAGAAGGGTGAGCATGAATTAGGAAGTGAATTGAGTTTGATATTTAGGTGACTGCCTTCAGACTGTGGTCACACTGCCGCCTGTGTCTGGTTGAGTCTCACTGCTCAGCACGATCTTGTCCTTCTGTCCTGCCCAGGGCGACTGCTTCAACTTGTGCCAGGTGGTCTTTTTATGAGGAGAACCAGCAGACATTTGGCAAAGACTAACTTCCCGCTTGGCTTTGAACTTCTGTATCGCCCTTCGACCCCATGCCAGGTGCAGCGGCTGCACACTGAGGGATCAGATGAAAAGTACCAGCAGAATGGCCGTAACACAACCTGAGACCGTTTCATATTTGACTTATTAAACTTTTATTATTTGTAATGAGATGCTGAATACATGAAGACTTATTCCAGTTCTACCTAGCAATCACTTTGGGGGCATAAATCTTCTGAGGACAGTGTTAAAATAATATAAACTATGGGTTTTACATGGACGTCAGCACATACTCGGTCCTTGGTTTTATTACTGGATGTTTACTGTGAACAGCAGCAGTTAGCACCTCTTTGAAACAGGGAGCATCAGGTTTTAGATGCTTGAAGAAAAAACCTGTTTAAAAATAAGTTATTTCTTGGGTATTTGTCACCATCACTTTGTGAAAGAGGTGGTGCTGGTGACACTGTGACTAGTTGTGTGGCCACTGGTCACAACAGCTCTTGTTATTTTAAAAGGCAAGTTTGGACAAAATACTTTGAGCTGATTATGTAAGAGACTACTGCAGGATTCATTGCAGTTGTTAGTCTTTGTTTTGATGTTTTGCCTGTTGGTTGTGCCGTGGTCCTTTCTATTGTAGTTGCAGGTTTTGTCTTGGTTCTATGTATTATGATTATGCAGAGCCTAAGCCAAATTTGCCTATGGGGACAAATAAAGTATATCTTGATCTAGAACTGATCGTAAGAGAAAGACAGCACGACATCAGTCAGCTTCAGCTGGCTGTGATGTTTTATCTCATTATCATGGAGTACAAATGTTTGATTATGGAACAAAATCTAATGAAATGTACCCGCTGATGGTCCAGTCCACCTGTCAGTAAGACAGTGCTGCATAAAGAATCCGTTAACAGTCCCAGCATTTTAAAGTACAAGAGTCTCTTAGCATTAAAACTGTATTTTAAATTCAGTAACAGGGAACCACTATCCATTCTGCTACCGGCTTCACTCCTGTGAACTGTTGTAGTCCTGTGCTGTTTTCACCTCACAAGTGAGGCAGAAGCATACTTTCACCTGAATATTAATGGGAACTCACTATCTTTCTTACAGAAGCTCCCAGAGAGTTTTCCAGGACAGCAGAGGCGATTAGGCTCCGTGATGAGCAATAAAGCGACGCTGTCACTGTGTGAGTTAATGTTCAGGTCTGTCTGTTGAACTAGAGGCACAGCACATCTGGCACAAGAGTCCCCCTCAGCATGCCTAATGATCAAAACCATCTCTGCTTAACAACGGATCTGTAGCACCAACAGTTTGTGCTTTCCTCCAGTGGATGATAATTAGATTTTCATGAGGCTCACAGGACCAGATGCAACACTCCTTTATGTCTTTGCAGCTTGACAGTAGGAATCAAAGTAAGAACAAAATTAATTTAGTCCCAGGATTTAGTCCCAAGGTGTTTCAGGTAAGACACAGCAAACTGAATAAGAGGAGAATTCAGTTTATGTCCCACCCACCACCAGATACCAGCAAAGCCCCCGACTGCGACTAGGATATAGTTCAGGGAGGTTGTGGCTATTCGCAAACAAACTATGATTATAGTAAAGGGTTGTCAGGGAGACTGACAGTGCCTATTACTGTGTGTCCGCCCAATGCCGGCTGGGATTGGCCCCAGCCCGGTGACCCCGTTTGGGACTAAGCAGTATAGAAAATGAGATGAGATGAGGTTGTCAGGAATGTCAAAGTGAGGCCAAACACCAACCACAAAAATGGTGGCTACTGTTCAGAGAAAAGGTACGTGCTAATTACAGGTCTGTAACACATTAAGATGAGATGCTGTGCATGCCCATCCACTGCCCTGACATCCACATTTAGGCTCATCCTCTAAGATACAGACTCTTCCAGTATGGACATGATGTCTAAGGGTCTCACTGTTTTCTGTTGTTGATGTTTTTAACTGTTCCATGCAATAATCTGACCTCTGCACTGTGCATAAAGGAATTCAGAACTTTAAGTTTTTAAGGGATGAAAGAAATCAAAATGAGCTTTGTGATCCTAAATTTCAGTTTTTTTTTTTTTTAATACAGCCAATAAGCCACTTATTTGTCTCTTAGTCAACCCTGCAGCAGACATTCAGAATGATTATGGCTCAGCACAGTGACTCTAGCATCCTGCCCAGCAGGTGACATCTCATCTGTTTTGACATAAATATTTTAGGAATGTAGAAATATGGGTGCCAGAACCTACCAGCAATAAACAATCCTATGGATGAAAACAGCTTGAGAGGGGTCAAAGCAAAATGATGAGAAAAGACTGAAAATAAGCTGTAAAGTGTATGAACAGTTCGGCCTCTAAAGATGTGTTACTGGAAGAAAGACTTGAAGTGACAAAGTAACAAGACAATGCATTTAGAAATGCACAAAAATAAACCATGAAAAGCCAAAGTGAAAGATGGTGTAATAATCTAAATTCTGCTCATAGTTTAAACTGCTCACAGCCAGTTTAGTGTAGCTATGACCATTCATGTCTCTCTCTGCCTCTTAACGAGTGAGTGACTGCGACTCTCTGGCTTGTCTCAGCTGATAGCAGTGCCACTGTGATCAATACCAGATTAATGCCTTGCCCTTGTGGACTGCGAGGGGGCCTGTCTCAGCCCATTCAGCAAAGTCACCCTGGCTCTGTAGTTGCCACCGTCATGAATCATTAAGCAGTCCATCTCCTTTCCTCTGCTGTGTCCCAGAAACATGTCGGGGGTTTCCCTGACGCTACCAGTCAATTCAGTTTTAAATGGATTGCATGTTCACTGATTTCGATCAGTTTGACATGGTAACCTCATTTCTCCTTCTTGTTGAGAGACAATTTTCTGCCCAATATCAACAGGTGTCAAATCTAATTCTGACTCATTTTTCTACCAACAAGTGAAAGCAAAAGCAAATGACTGCTTTACAAATGTGCAGACAGACAGAATACTTTATTCATCCCAAAAGGAAACTGCAGTGTCACAGCTGCCAATTGGCAAATTCACCGAAACAAACATGGTATATAAAGACTTACATAACTAAAGGCTAAACTACACACAAAAGCATAGACTAAGGCAAAAAAAGATAATAGATTAAAAAAAGAAATACAATAAACAGAGCCTAAAATAAAATAGAGGCCAATATAAATGCATATACTGTAAATACATATTGTACACTGTGCATTAGTGTAAATCAGTACAGAATCTAAAGAACCTACATTAAGGTGTATCCATGGACAGATGTAAATCATGTTGTGAGAGGAGATACCTGTCCTGACACTGAACACAAACTCTAATTACAATCAGGGAAAGTATGAAACTAAAAATTGGTGACCAAAACTGCCTCTGCTCTCCTGGTAAAGGTCAATATTTTTGCAGAATATGTCTACCGCTTCCTGTAGTTTTGCTTTAGAAGAAATTTATATTGTGATCTTCCCTCCCCTCCCAATGTCCTCCATTATAGATGTGATAATGGAAACCTCTGGCAAATGGAATTGTTTTGAATAGGCTGTCCAGGCTGTCTTTTCCCTGATGAAACACATTTGTTTCTGCTGCTTTTCTCTCCTCAGACATCCTCACAGGGAAGATGGGCTTTTCACAGCTTCCCCTCAATGTGTCAGAGAGACAAAGTCTGCTCCCGGAAAATTTCATTATCACAAATGGTGAGCCGGAGGAGCTGCGGTTTGCACAGTCAGTGCCACCCTGCTCATTCACACAGTGAGGTTCCCCTGGTCTCAACACACACAGACATCACACTGACCCACATCAGTACATGAAGGTTTTCTATCAGTTGAGTCAGTATAACACAGAGATAACAGGTCTAGATCACGCGCTAGGCTTCGACACTTGCTAACTCTGACCCACACTCCTCTCACATGCATTGACTGGGGCAAGTGATTAGATCTTATGAGGCTGAAATGAGAACCCTCCTTTAATCTCATACACACAAATCTGCAATGCAAGTCCCTTTACGTATTAAGTCCTAAAATCTCCATCAATAAAAGTTTAAACTAGAATTGCTTCCTGGTGGTTGTAAGCCTCCGCCAACCAGTCAAGTTGGACCAATTCATATCTATAGTGAAGACTTGAAGGAAGTTAATCAAGTCAGCAGGTCAAAGTTTCTCCAATTATCCAGTGAAATATCTCAACATCAATTAGATGGATTGGCATAAAATTATATAGATTTTCATGGCTCCCAGATGATGAACTGACTTTTCATCTAGTGCACTGATGTGGCTACGTACAACTAAACTAAAGTATGTCTTTAGAGGTTGGACAGTAACTTTGCTGGAAGGGTGGAGCAGAGAATACATTTTCAATTAATCATGAGATGAGGACTTTTATCCAGTTCATCCTCTGTAATTATGCCATTCATCAGTGTCTGCAGGACAAGGGCTGTTGTTGCTAGCTGTTATGTAACAGTGGTGAGCGCAACAGTTTAATCTGACAGTAGTTTATTTTTATGTGGATGAACATCTGACCTTCCTGTGGCTGTCATCGCTGTGGTCATGTGTCATTCAGGCTGGGTTCCCTTGAGGTGAACAGTGAGCGCACTCCTCTGAGTCCACAGTTTGTCTCCTGCCACTTACCATCGCTTCTCTGTGAGCAGGGACTGAAACAGTGAGTACACACAGAACAGCATGTCAGGACAGTAAAAAAATGATGTTCAATTTACTCACAGCAACCACACTGATGTACTTTTATTGCAGTGATGCTGATGGAAATAGCTGCCAGTCTGTATGAGAATGTCACAGACCTTGTAAACACTGAATCTCTCCCCCTTACTGCAGGAGGCAGTCATCTACCCAGTGACCATTAACATCCTGACTGACTGTAGGGTGTGTCTTAATGTGTACATCAATGCAAGTAATCCAGGGCTACCCATTAAATGAGCCGATGAATTTGCTGGAAATTGGTAATTATCTCTGTTAGCTGACTGGAATGATACCATCAGATGATATTTTGTAGATGTAAAAGCTGAGAACGACAGAACATCACTGAATTGTCATGTTATCTGGAGGTAATTAACAGTTTTAACTGTGACCGCATTAGTAGTTCTACTGTGATATTATTTCAGTCGTTACTACTACTGGTGTTTTGCCACGGTGCTAGAAAATAGTGTCTGAGTAGCAGCCAGATGTCAATAACAATGTGTACCATACCCTCAGTCAACAAGGATCACACCAACAACCGCTGGCAAATAAAATGTTTGAGACAGGGCAGGAGACAGGCAACAGGAACAAACAAAAAGCAAGACCAGTAACAGGCAAGGCAGGTTGGCAAGATGAAAACTGGGGAACCTGAGCTGCTATAGAAGCAGGAGGTGTGCGGGTAGGCGGAGCAGGTCTGTTATAGGAAATGGAGAACAGGCGTGTAGGAGGATCTGGGAAAAGAAAGAAAGTCCGAGGACATCTGGTGGGCGGATGGAGAGCAGGGGAGTGGGAATGTGGCTGAAGGGGAGCGAGCGGTGGACGGGCAGGAACTGTAAACAAGGCTTCAGGAGGAATCTATTATGGCTTTCATGCTCAGCAGACCCCTGAAAGTGATCCAGACTCCATCCAGATCCAGGTGCTAAGAAACAAATCAATATGACTGTTAATCCTGAAATTTAAAAAAAAGGTTTGCAGTTACTATTTTAACTAGTTGCACTAAAACCAAAGAACTGAAAAAGTTTAGATAAATAAATGATTAGGCTGTGACCGAAATACTGGACCTAAAACAGGAAAATGCCAAAAATGTCTATAATTATTTAGAAATAATACATGCACAATGGTAGTGCATTGTTAATTTGCAAACAGCTGCTGCCAGTGGCAGGTTTACTGTGGAAAGATCAGTTGACGTGTTATGCGTTCACACTGAACTCTTCAGTTCAACCTATTCTAATGAACACAACTACAGGAGTTTTTTCAGTCTGTGTTTGTTCACAGACATCTCAGCTCTCAGCTGCAGTGAATGTCTTTTGTCTGAACCCTAGTTAAATGATGTGGTCTAAATAATCTGCTTTACAATCACTTTGAACCTGCCCTAAGAAAAAGCAGGGCCAGGTGTGTAGAAAGTTAGAAGTGTCTACCTCCCTGTTTTCTCTGACCTGAAGCTCCCCGATATCTGTTTTTCATGTCTGCTTTCATTTTAAAGAGGACGCTGCTGAGAGTAACATGGAGGATACTGAGAGTGATGGAGGTTGGCTGTCGGGGTTCACAGGGCAGGGGAGCCCTATCTCACTCTGACAAGACCATAAACGCCTGGTTGCGGTTTCAATTTTCCTCCTGCCCAGTCCAGTGGGAGACAAAATACAGCTGCCACAACCAGCAGCGGTAAGGACTTCAATCTAAACTCTGATCAGCTATGTGTGTGGATCCAGTATGGGAGTGGAGGGGTTATACATTTTTTAAAATAAACACTAATTTCAAACAACAGCTGGTAAAGGTTTAGTTAAAATGAGTAGAAAGTGATGGCAGAACCTTTTTAGAAAAATGAGACAATCCGAGTGAAACTGGTGCAAAGATTTAGATTTATCATTCACCTGTTTAGTATCCATCCATCCATCCATCCATTTTCTTCCGCTTATCCGGGGCCGGGTCGCGGGGGCAGCAGTCTAAGCAAAGATGCCCAGACCTCCCTCTCTCCAGACACTTCCTCCAGCTCCTCCGGGGGAA
>NW_018128237.1:26763-44008 GCF_001952655.1 Monopterus albus | reverse complement strand
GGACTGGTTTGGCAAACTCCCATGAACCTTACTCCTGTTTAGTATATAAAATGATATTTTAAAGATAACTTTAACTTCTTCCTACTCCATTCAAGCATGTACTAGGTATAAGCAAACTGATAATCGATTAGCATTTGTGGATATGTGTGAAATTATGTGTGTTGACATATCGACTGTCTTTACATGCTTGAAAGAATCAATCAATCAATCAATCAATAGTAAATGCCCACCATATGTTCCCAGGGCCCAGGACAATGTCTTTAGTTAGTTTGATTTGATGGAAAACACACACTGTACAGGACGCAAGTTAAGAATGCACTGATCCAACAACTTCACTCAGGGTGTACGGATATACATAAACCACAGCAGTGTGCTCTTTATGCCAAATGTAAAAGCTGTACACCACACTGCATAGGGCTCACTTAAATCAGTTTTTGTATTATGAGGCTGCGCTGTGGAGCTAAAAGGTTCTCTCATTGAGAGTGAATGAATTTAACTAATAGCAGAAACACTGAATTTTTATAATGAGACTTACAAAAAGTCATTTAATTTTAATGTTTTTCAGCCACATCATGGCTGATACCTGTTTGTTTACATAGATATATCAGACTGGTGCATCCTGAATTCAAATCCATATCTCAGAGGCAGACTGGTGAGGTTTACTGTGGCCATGACCAATAATAAGCAGGCTAAGAAGAAGAGGCAACCCAAACCAAAAGTGTAAGAAAGAGACAGGGAGGAAAAGCCCAGACATGTCAGAGGTTGATGAAGGAGCAGGTGCACAGGTGTATGTGGAGGTCAGGTGAAACACTGTGGGCCACTGCAGGGCAGGCGGGGGGAGCAGACTCTGGATGACAGCCGGGTTAACACAGGTCAAAAACTGACATGTTTGCTTGTTACTTCACTTAAATGGTTGATCAATTAGCAGAGCCTGTACCATGGATGGATTAATGAACTGTTGTACTGGACACAGGCCCGGGGGGCCCAAGGGGTCAGGGGTCAGGGGACAGTGAAAGACCAGAGAACAGCGAAAGTCAATCAAACAAAGAGCCACAAAATGAGAAAAAGTAGATGCAAAACAACCACAAAACTATAACTATAATAAAATGAGAGAGGGAAGACTCCAAAAACCGCAGAACAACTGCAAATAGAGGCATACAACAACTACAGAGATGCAACAGAATAACCCCCAAATTAATCCATCATTTTCAAGAAACACTGAAGAGGAATAAAACTTTAAACCCCAAACTCCCACTTCATCCATACCCCCAGCATTTTCATTAGAGAAAGTACTGCAGTTCAGTTCCTACATAAAGTATGGCCAAAAGCACTTTTTCTTTAATGTATTTGGAGAAAGGCTGAGAGGGCGGACATCCTGGGGAGAGCACCAGATTAAAATGGGAGCAGTCCTGTGATAGTGACAGTGTTAAAGTGGTGGGTGCTCTTCCTGTTCACAGCTCTGGAGTACCGTAAAAGAGAGCTGCTCTTGAAGACCTGCACTCATGTGCCTCATTGACTCTCACCTCCAATGCAGTCATAAAACTCACTTCCACTGGGTAAATCACCGAGTCCCAGGGTGCAGAACTAAATGAATGCCTCTTTTACAGGAGAGCACCAGTGTGTCAACTTCAGGAAACTGGAAACAGGAAATTGTTTGGAAAGTCATTAAACAAGATGTCAGAGTGCTAACGAGCATCTACACGAGTCATCACATTAAAAAGACCCATAAACCCAAAGAAACATGAATAAACAGATGCAGCTTAATAATACAGAACCGCCAGCATCCCACAAAGATGGCATTTATTATCTTGTGAGAATAAAGTGTGAATTTATGGGAGCAGGAGCTGTTTATAAAGGGAAATCAAAGAACATACAGATGTTGTTCCAAAGAGACCACCTGGTTCAACCATGTATGAGTCCAATAACAATAACGTCTTTCCACAGAACACGAGCTTATCTGTTTGGAAGTTATTAAAAAGAGCCAGAAATGGGATCAAACACAGACTCTCCTCCAGCTCAGTGAAAACTAAATGCTGTGACTCAGTCGTGATGTAAAAAGTGAAGGCACAAACACAAACAGCAGATGTACCAGAGTTCATTCAGTCATTCTACAGCAGAAACCAAAAGCAGGACGTTTCATGACGTAGGAGATCAGGCACTTCAAAGATTGTGTCATAATACTGACAGGAGCTTTTCTCACCAACTTAATATCCTTATACATATACTGATATTCAGCAATCAGTCTCATAGATAAAGACCATCATGTTCATCTTTTTTTTCTCATCATGCAAATAAGTACAGCTCTCTCACTGGTAATACAGGCTCATGTGCATGTATGTCTTTCCATCATGTTGTGTGGACACAGTCACATTAAAGCTACAGTACGCCCAACTAAACCAGCCTTTAACCTGCATCTGACCGCCTTCCCACTGTCAACCTACTCGGCTCGGCTCTCCAGCAGATGAGCTTGTTTCCCCTTTGGTACATTATATTTGACGTCATCACGTGGGTGATGTCAAAAACATGCACTGATAAACAGAGTTGTAAACAAAGCATCATGGAAGCTAGCAAGATGGTCATCCAGACGGTGTAACAGTTTCTTCCCTCAGGCCATCAGAGAAATGAATAGACTGCATAAGCTGCCCTCCATTCCTTTGGTTAGCACCATGGCTTGAAGGAGATGAACAAATGCACATTCACTTATTCTAATTGCCTAACACTGCAATCAGTGTTTTTAGACCTGCACTTATCCATGCTGCTTTGGACTTGGAATTTGTTGCGTGTTTTTAATCAGTCATTGTGCTTTTAGGATTGTTTTGCTGTGTTTGTCACTGTATTTCTAATGTGTGGATTGTTTTGCTTTGTTTTAAAAGGGTGACTGTTATAGAATGTGAATGATGTGTATTGAGCATTATGATGAAGGGTATCTCACTTCCATATATACTGAAAATGTACGATGAAAGTGTGAATAAATTATTGAACTTCATTTTTACTATTGTTCATATTCCAAAGTACAGAAACTCGGTGTAGACTAAACCATGCTAGAGCAATGATTGAATGAAGATTGGCGGATTTTATGGCTCAGACGACACTATGACGCAGTGATGATGACGCATGCGTCATTATGTTCACAGGTTTAGCCAACTTTGGCTTTCCCATTGTTTCCCAGCAGAGACAAAGTGCATAATGACCCGTGTCGATTGAAGAGTCATTTGTCCCAGTAGTTGCATTCCCATTGCAAGTTTACAGGGGTTCTGGGCAGTGGGAAAGGGGCTTCTGAGTGAACTGTGTTCTCAAAAGTACAAAACAGCCACTGTTGTTACTCTGCAGCCCCACTTCGACACTGTAGATCAGACCTGGGTGTTATTAATCCATTTTTAAACTCCCTGGTCCAATTAATAAATAGTTGGCATCAGATGGCTGAAGTGACGAGCGGACTGACACTCGCTGCACTAATAAGTGGCAAAAGACAATATATGTGGTACAGATGAGGACACAGCATCTGGCCCTTTCATGCCTCATTGAGTTGATGGAATACTAATAAAAGCCAGCATACTAAGTGTGCAATTAATATTCTAAAATATTCCTGCACTGCATGTGGCGGAGACCTGTTCGAGGCCCCCTCGCTGGCAAAGTGACGGCGCTGTCTCTCTGGCAGAGAGGAAATGTCCTTATTAACCTTTTCCCTGAGCTCTGCTGGATGCTCCGAGCACACAGGGCCGCCGTTTGTTGTCCTGTCGCCTGACAGCAGATAAATTATCTCTTCTGGAGCCTTTTCTCCTCTGAGCTGAATGACCAGGAGGAGCTCACTGACTGATGTGTAGATGACCCAGCGTGGTGAAGTGTCCCCCTACATGTAATCGAAAATTTGTTTTTTAAAGCATCAGATAAAGGTCGGGACAATGGGTGGACACCACAATGAAAAAGCCTAATTTTCTACACGTTCTTCAAGTGGTGATTGGTGAAAGTGAACCCCCGTGTGTTTTTGTGTTCAGTTTCAATGTGGAAGCAGCATGAGGTTATGGAGGACCTGTGCTGGCCAAACATGAATGAATGATTCGTTTTACAGACAACATATTTCAGTGGCAGTGACACCAGTGTTACTAAACTTTGTTATGGCTCTGTCCAGACTCTCATGGCATTTGGTTATGCCTACAGAAAGACGGTGGGCTCACGGTGACTTCAGCCGCACTGTGTTTGTTTACATTTAACCAGTGCCACCACATTTCCCTAACCGACATTTCTGTGTTGCCAAAGAGGGAGCTCAGTCTCCGGAGTCACAGTCCTGAGCATTTAATGCCCTGACCAGTGGTGGACATGTACTCCTTTAGCCTGGTGTCAGTATAGATTTGTCCTACTTACCTTGTTCTCACTGAGTCCGGTGTTATCATCGTCACTGAGGGCGGCTGTGGCTCAGGAGTTAAGGTAAGACTTTATTGATCCCACAATGGGGAAATTAAGGCAGGTCATCCAATAAACGGAGGGTTGGTGGTTCATTCTGAGCTTGCCCATGCCATGTCTGAGGGCAGGACAGGAAACCCCCAGTTCACCGCTAATGGTCAGACCAGCGCCTTGTGTGGTGGCTTGCTGCCATCAGTGTCTGAGTGGGTAAACAAGAAGCAAAAGTGTTATAGTCAAAAGCAGCCATTTGGAAATGCTGGACAACAGTTTGAACACAAGCAGTAAGTTTCTGTTAAAAACCTTTTACAGACAGAAACATTAAAGGATGACAACATTTGACGATGACTTTGCTGTATTGTTGCACAAAACCAGTCTCTGAAGGCCCCCTCACATTAAGCACTCAGACATTTATTATACAGTGTGCATCTGTCTCCTGGGTGTGCTCCTGCAGACAGAGAAGAGGCAGCAGAAGAAAGGCTCTCCGCTGTAGACGACTGTCAGCTCCTGAAATCCAGAACAGATTCACATCAGTCTGCTGTGAACAGCAGCCTTTGTCTGAGCTCACCCTACTGACGTGCTAGTTTAATGTTTCATTGTGCAAGCTGAGCTGAATCCACCTGAGGAGGCAGACTTTATTAGTGAAACACTCTGACTCTGCAACACATTAAAGTGTTAGAGAAATGAGTGTGTGCCGTGGAGCCTGAGGTCATTTTTACTATTGTACTTTATATTAACATGGGAAGTAAAAACCAACAATTATACCATAAAATTTCCTTAAAGTTTCCAGTGAAGATTAAGGTGGAATGTGCTTGGGGAAAGAAATCTGAAGAGCAAAAACAACCAAATCTGATGTTTATATGATCAAAATGTTGCTGCTTTCAGGAATAATTCAAAGTTCTGACAACATAAAGTTCATTAAACAATGTAAAAACTGTAACCTGAACTGCCAAATTAAGGGAGACTTTAGATATTAACCTCACAAAGGAATCGTTTGACTTTTTTAGAAATATGCTTATTTGCTTTCTGGCCAAGATCTAGATGAGAAAATGGACACAGCTGTCATGTCTGTAATCTAAATGTGAAGCTCCACCCAGCAGCGGATTAATTTAGCTTGGCACAAGGACTGAAAACAGACTTGAAAACTATGTTTTTATCACTAAGAACCAGCTGTTCTGAGGCCAGCGGAGCACTGCAGGGTCTCCCAGCAGGTCAACAGGACCACGATTCCTCCAAATAAAAAGCTTTAATTAGATGCTTTCATCTTCGGTTTGTGAAAGGCTCTGAGGCTCTGGTTCCAAAGACTTTGGTTTAAAAATCCATAAAAGATTTAAGGAAAGAGCAAAGATAAAAGACTGATTAAAACTGCAGATCTCTGCAAACAGCAGGCAGAAGAAGCTTCAGCTGCTTGTTTGGCTGCATTGTTTTAGTTTCTCTACAAACAGTTCATGCTGTCTGAATGAGACTGGGTGAAGTGCTGCTTAAATAAACCTTCAACTGAACTTTGTGACCAGGTCCCGACATATCGTTCACGGGTGGCAAAACTCCACATTCTTTATTTAAAAAAAAAAAAAGCTTTCAAAAGTGTTCGTCTGCGTGTTGGCCCTGCAGCGGACTGGCAACCTGTCCAGGGTGTACCCCGCCTTCGCCCGATTACTGGCTGGGATTGGCTCCAGTTCGTTTGGGACTAAGCGGCATAGTAGATGAATGAAATGAATGCTTTCAAAAATATTAAATGAAACATGACAACAACTAACAGGTTGAACATGTTACCAGGTTAAACGCAGTCGATAACTAAGCTTCATCTAAACTGACTAACAAACACTTGCTTTAAATGTTAAGCAACCAGACATGGAGGATGTTTCAGGACCCACCGAACGACATTAGTTAGGTTTCCATCCACAGCAACCAGACATGGAGGATGTTTCAGGGCCCACCGAATGACATTAGTTAGGTTTCCATCCACAGTAGTCTGGTGCAAATGTGATTTGAATATCAAGAAAATTTACTGAAACATTATAAACAACATCTTTCCCATTATATGCCTCCACCAACCAGTCACATTCACAGTAATGGTCACTGGGATCCTGACCTTTGTTGACCAAAACCTAATTAGTTCACCCTCAAGTCCAAGTGGATGTTTGTGCCAAATTTGAAGGTATTTCCTCCAGGTGTCTCTGAGATGGGCGGACAGACAACCTGAAAACATAAAGCACAAGACATGAAAAACACAGGGAGAACCAGCAGTTACAACACCGAATCCCTGGGAGTGACTGATTGTCCAGTGCAAGAAACAATCCTGAAACCAGTCATGATGAAGGACAGCTTTATCAGCATGAGTAAAAGTTACAGCTGTACCTTGGTGCTTCAAATAGCATCAAATGTAGTGATTTTTACCCCAGTAACTTAATCATTAAGTGAGAAATTTAGGCAGCGTTAAATGTGTAAGTAATGAGGCTCTGTTTTTTGGCAAAGAAAGGCAAAATATTCTGATGTTTTTGTCTGCTTTGCCGGCTGTTCTGCTGATGTTGATGATATTCTCTGCTAAGCTGCTTCACCCTCTCAACACCTGTGTGTGGCCTTTGGAAGCAAAAAGCAGGTCACTTTGAAAGATACAGGTTCTTCCTGTCCACTGCAGACGCGCCAGGAAAAAGCAATTTGCATTTCAACACGGGGAGCAGTGCGAGAGGAGTGGTGCTGCTGCTGAGCTCCCTGAAGGGCGGAACAGAACCCTCCTGTCACGTCTGACACCTCTTTAATAGAACAGCATGTCCATGCTGCAGCCTAGATTTATAATCCTGTACTGGTACACACCTTTGATTTATGACATTTCATTGTTTATTTTCTGTTTGTTTGCCTGAACATGGGGTCATTTCATTTCTACTCAGTGGTTGGTCAGAATCTAGCTCCTGAATAAAACAGCTCTGTAAAATTTTAACTTAAATTTGACCAAAGCATAACACGAAGGAAGGGTTTCAACTCCTCCAGCCTATACGACCCGCACATGTCGTTTGACCCTTCCCTCTCATTGGACCCATAGGAGCATCACCTGAAAAAGTCCACCATCACCTCCGCTGTTCGGACTGTGTTCAGCTCCAGGCGGTTGTCTTTCCGACCATAATGTCGACACAGCTATATGCATTAGCAAAAATCAGAGAAAAGGTGTACGGAGTGAGTTGTCTGATGTTTAGTAGCTCTTCTCTGGTAAAGGTCTGGACGGGTTGCCGAAGGCCAAGAAAACGAGGTAAAACAACAAGGCAGACATTTGTTGTGCCATCTTGAGTATGCCATAAATATGCAATTAAGACTATGAAACCATATATTCTGCTGGCACAAACAACCTATTGAGTCGTCCTTTACAGGAGGGCAGTCTCTTTCACTGCCACTGATCTAACATAAGTGTTGACATGCTATCTGTACACGTTACAGCCTTCAAGGTCACTAACTTTACCTTTCTAAAAGCACAGAGGTCATCTCGTTAGCACGGTGCACAGAGCCCGGTCACCACAGTGTTAGGCTTATCGTAGGAGCTAGCACCCCGCTAGCTAGCAGCAGTTAGCATTTGCTCCTCTCCTCCGTGCCGGAGGTCACTACAGTATATACACAGTATACTGTCGTGTAGTTGCTGGGATGAGTGTTTTGTTGTCTTTGCCGATTTGTAGATTCAAACATTGCGCCATTTCTAGGGTCGTTAAATATGGTTATGTGTGTGTCATGTGAGTAGTCGTCACTGTTGGTATGGGGCGGAGCTTAGGGGATTAAAGGTGAGCAAGGTTCTATAAACAAGCACGAAGAAGATTGTAGGTAGTGCAAGAATCTGTGGGCTCACTAGCGCCCTCTGCCTTGAGGCAAACGTACTGTTTGCCTCACCGAGTAACTTTTTTACTGGGTTTTATGGTTAATCTGCGAGCCTAAACACGTTACAGAACTACATTTTATACATTATCCAGATTATGGCAAGGCAGAGCATATAATCAGAGTGTTTGAAAGCATTTTATTTGCGATATATAGAGGGACAGCGACACACTATTTGCATCACATACAGTTTGTGAGGATTACACGATCCACCGAGAGGCACAGCAAAGTGCTGACTCATCGCGCATCTCCTCCATGTATTTGAACGGGACATACGGAAATTATGCTACTCTTTATTGAAAAAAAATTCCTTCAACATCGGATTCGAACGGCAAAAGGGCCTACAACACACACCAGCCGACAAATATTAACATTTATTATATTTTATGGTTAACTTTTTTTTCAAGATTTTAGGGGAGGCTCTGCCTCACCTGCCTCCCCTGCCTCCCCTGACCGCACGTCACTGGTTAAACTAAACCAGCTGTGAGCCTGGCTACAGACTGTTTTGTGTGACCATTAGACTTCCGAAGGACATCTTAACATCACTTATTTCCTGTGCGGGTTCGTCCAGCAGAAGGCATTTATAAAAATGTTTAATGACATTGCCATCTGAACCAGAGGAGGGACTAGTGATGGATGGCTTGGAGCGCAGCAGGAGTGGTGGAGATCCTGGACATGAGGCTTTGATCGATGTGTCCCTGCTCACAGACAGGCAGGAGATGTAGCGGCTGCCACGTCCAGACCCCATTGTTTAATTCAGCACATCATTTGCATGCAGGCCGAGGTTAATGAGACAGAGATAACCCATTAAATGATCAATTCATCACTCTGAAATGCTAAAATCACATACACAGACAAACCTGGGGGTGCAGCCACTTACAAGCACATTTCCAAACAAACGCTCCAAAGTTTATGATAAAATCCTTCAGGAGCTGTTCTGTCTTTTTTGTTCCCTGTACTTTTCTCCTTGTGTAATTTGTCTGCTTTATCTGAAACGAAGGACTGAGCCGGCTTTTGGGTACATGTTTAGATAGTGCAGACATCCATTATCAGTCTGATGCAAACCCGATTTACAACCTCAGTAAAAGAATTAGTGAAGAGGGGAGGAGAGTGCTGTGATTCTGTCACCTCCTCTGCCTCTCCTGCATCGTCGCTGCCCTTTGATCGAGCTGCTAATCAATTAAAACCTGTGTGCTGCAAGATCGTTTCAGCCAGGTGCATAAATGAGGCAGTCGGATTTCTCAGATGCTGAGAGGTGGCTCAACAGACTCAACACAACTTGCACTGAACTCTTACAAACTGAAAAGCCATGGTCTTTCATGAGTCATGTGCAGGTCCAGTTTTGGTCTATAACACTGTGAGGTCTAGACCTGACTATGTAAAATGCCCTGAGGTGATTGTTGTTGTGAATGTGTGCCTTATAAATAAAACTGAATTGAATTAATTTGCTCACATTCAATAACTTTTACTTTCATAGCTTTTACTGAGTCTGTGGCAGGTGTTTTAAAACATTGTTTTATATGTTTTGTGCTGCTGCTCTGCGGTAAATGTTTCTGAGCAGCATGTGAGCACAGACACAGTGAACAGTTTCACAGAAGCACTAGATGGCCTTTGAGGATCCTTTTGTCAGTAAATGCACACTTGGTTTGGTGTTGACGTCTCTCTCCTCACAGCAGATAACGTCCTACAGCTGTTGTGTTGCTGCACGTTTGATCAGTAAAATCTGGACTTTTTGTTTGCCTTTCACACTTCAGCTGTAGCGGGACATTTAAGGAGGTCTGTGACGTGTTGGGACTGAGAATGCCCCAGAGACTGAGCAGCCATTTCCACAGTTATTTAATAACTAAACCCCTGCAAATCAAAGCAAGGGATGTGTTGCGTCAGTGACTGAATCAAGCTCAGATTAAAGCCAAACAGTGGTCCACCTTGGGCTTTATTCTTCGAAGAGATTAGAGAGAGGCTGAACCTAAACTCAGATTTCTCCTCCAGGTATAGAGTAAATTAATGTAATTAGGACCTTTATTCCTGTTCAGGCCTCTTATCAAAGCTTTTTCCTTATCGCTTCTAGAAATTTAATTAGAAAATCTTTCTAATTAATGACTTTGCAGAATTAAAGTTAACTTGAACCAGTTGATTCCCCTGATAATTGTTGACCAGAAGCATTTAAATAAAAGAGCCGGACAGTTTGTATAACACTGTCTTTTCAGCCGAGTGAGACTCAAAACTAACTGACTCCATTATCTGCCCCTGCCTTCATGTCCTGTTTCCTAGTGACAACATAAACTACAGATGCCTGGTTGGGACAACAGCCTCCAGTCTGACACTAGCGTTAGCTGAGTAACAGTAGATGTGCCAGCCCAGTTGAACCTTCTGATTACTGCTGATGTGACAGAAAACTTGAATAGAGAGCTGAAGTCCGTTTAGCCTCTGCTCCACTAGCTTCATCGACCACGATAAGAAAACTAAACACGCTATCCAGGGATTTTTCCCCCATCATATTCTAAGACAAACTACCAACCACTACAAGACTTATTACTGAAAGTTGCAGCCTTCATTGCAACTTTCATTGTTGATACATTAATGTAAACATTTTTTTTTCTTTTGATAGATGAGTAGACCTACATTTAGCTGGTACTTTCACTTAATATATGAATGCATAAATATTAAAGCAGGACTCTGAAAATATTTTCCTGATATCACTAGAAAAAGTATTACTTTAGATGACAGATTTGAGGATTACTGTCACACTGTAGCCTGACACTACCACATCAGACATGTCATGGGGCATTTAGTTTCACCTTTACCTGCCACTCACCTCTCTCCTCTGTCTTTTTACACACTTTTTAATAATGCCAACAGACTCTCAGGCCAAACACACATTCATAAATCACAAGTGTTTGTGTGCTGAAGTGCTCTGCAGACTGCTGTAGGGTGTCGGGCGTTGCGGCTCAGGGGAGGGAACAGAGAGGTAACCGTGGTGCAGAAAGAGCAAACAGAAAGCCTGACACCTCTGTCACAGTACAGGAACCAGGATCCCCCTGGTCATGGAAAAGCTAACTGGAAATTAGTAAAAAAGTGGGATATGGAAACAAAATAATCGCACGTGTAAGTAAAGAATTACTGCACCGATTACTGCAATTGTTGAGCAATCTGGAGAGAAGTTTTATGCTGCAGTGGCTTCACTGAGTGAGAAACAGGGGAACAGTCTGTCACTTTACACAAGGTCTGAGCCATGCAGCCCTTGATCAGCTGAGGGTCCGATGCACCTCCTGCTTTGTCTGATTGTCTCTAGGGAACCCCAAGCATATCACCTGCATCATGACTCAGAAAAACACCTCTCAAAATACAGTTCCCCGACTGGTTGTCAAGATCGTAGGCAGCAAACAAGCCAAGCAGTTTATTGAGGAGCCACTAGAGTGAGTACTACACGAATTTTCATCTTCTCCCTCTTATTTTTATTATTATGACAAGCAGACGCCTTGATTTGGCTGTTGACTAATGACATAAACCTCAGTGGGAGTTTTTCTGTCATAGTTTCTAAAAACACAACTGATTCAAAATACAGGAGATTGAGCAGTGAACAGTGATGACCTTGAACATTTCTCGTTTTGATTATAGTAAAGCTTTTTATACTTTTCCACTTAAATGACTTAATTCCTCGTGTAGATATCAGCGAATCATTATTATTGGTCACTGAGGGTTTAAATGTAATTATGGGCTTTATAAATGGAGTTCACTTGATTTGGCTTAATCTGTGTTTTTCAAAGGATGCGGCTCTTGTGTCAAACCCGCAGCAGATATGTAACATCTTTTTTCTTGATGTGTTGATCCTGAGCAGAGATACGCACTACGTGTCGATGATAAAAGCAGAAAATGCTCCTGTTGAAGCTGCAGATGATCTTTTCAAGAAGGTTCCAGAAAAGCACAATGTCATGGCGTCCACGTCTCCCACAGAGGTGCAGAGCGGAGTCTTCACTTTGGGCTGTGATCAACCAGGTATAGTGTGTGATACCTTACTGATATTGAATATAAATTCAAATGTATTACTATTGTAGATTAAAATAAGACTTTATTCAATTCACAAGCTACCCAGCAGTATGACTTGCCTATTTTTCATAATAAATGCTTTTACTTTTCATGCGCTGTACTTAGTATATTTTGATGCTGATACTTTGGCTTGAGTAGAGTTTTGAATGTGTTGCTTTGACTTATAAGACAGTACTTCATGAATGAATTATTGGTCATGAAGGAATAAGTGTGCGAAACCAACTTTTTATGCCAGAGAAGTAGAGCTGTTATTTCTTCATTTAAATCAAGGCAACACTCCTCTCTAAAACAAAGAAGAAAGAGATTCCACACACATTTTGATTACTCCTTTTTTAAAGGAGAATGGACAAAACAGAGCTTCAATCAAAGTGATAACGCATAAATGAAACGTCTCTTTGATTCACCCCTGCAATACAAACTCAAGTTCCCCTAAATATCTTGATCTAATCCTACAGATTTCCTTTGATTTACAAGATTAGGGGGTAGGCAACTTAAATAAACCTTAAATAAAGATATTAAAACTTTACTGAGGAACACAGGCAGCTTCACTTCAGTCTGTTAAGTATTCATTTCAATTAAAGTTTCCAATTAAAGGGGTCTTCATCTTAATCATATGAAAGGCTTTAAGATATAAAATAATGTGGTTGTTTCCTAATTGGTACAATGACATGACCTGACACTCTGTTTTCACAGAGAGGTGTGTCTGAGGACGGAGATAAGGCCGAGCTCTCCTCGGCTGTCAGGGAGGAGCTGTCTGATTGGCAGCTCTCCTCCCTGACACCAAGAGAGGACGACGTGGCAGCTCTCGATCCCTCCTTCACTGGGAAACTGAGTCGATCTCAGGTCACTCAGCTGTTTCTGAAAAATGACGTTCCACTCAAACTACCAAGATTTTCTCTCTTTCTCTAAATGTTTTCAGATAAAGATGATTCAGACCAGGTAAGGCAGTGCTGTAGACCCAATACGTGCACAAATTTGTTACAATATTTTAATCAGTACTGACCTAGGAAATCTTATTTTTAGCTCCAAAACTGGAAGTGTCAGACATTGATCAAGAGAATATCTTGACAGCCACCAGACAGACTGATTCAAAGTACCCAGCATCACAGCAGGTCACAATGTCTTCTTGTATCACAGCACAGTTTATGACGTTAAAAATTAAACTAAGGGTAGTGGTGACAGCGGTGCAGTGGGTAGAGCAGTCGTCTGCCAACTGGAAGGTTGAAGGTTTGAATCTCAGTGCCTGGTGTTGAAGTCTCCTTGGGCAAGACACTGAACCCCCAAGTTGCCCGTGATGGTGGCGTGTATGCACACAGCGTGCATTTTATTGTCATGTTACAATGACAATAAAATAAAGCTTCTTCTAAAGGAAGGTCATCAGTTCAATCCTTGGACTGGCAGGATTAAATCTGCACCCCCTCACTGACACTGGGGGTGCCTTTGAGCACCATAAACAGTTAAATGATGTATCACTTCATTGTCTTGACCCTTGTGGGTCATCTGAAGTAAATACAAGAAAACTACCCAAAATAATGACATTCAATAAAATGATGCAATGTCTCCCATTTGTCTTTCAGTTGGAAAAAAGAAAAGTTGCTACAGATTCATTACAGAGATCTCCTGCAGCTCATAAAACGCTCTGCAGTTTCTGAGGGACTCCACATTGACAGTGAGGTACATCCATGTGCAGTATAAACTAACATATCAGCTTCTGTGGCTGTTCTGTGTAAATGAAACCAAGATGTAACTTGTCCTTTCTCCTCTCTGCAGCTTCAGTGTAGCTGAACTGTGGACTAAGCTTAATCACAACTACCGCATCATGAACCATCTAGAAGAATAAATAAGGAAAGAAACTCAGCTGAACTCATCTGGCCACTGTAGGGCAGCACCTCAAACGACTGTAATTCATTATAATGTTGTAGTGATAGAGATTATTCTGTACACCTGACACCACTGAGATACAGCTGAAAGTTTCACAACTGTTCAAAGGCCTGTAATACAAATCACAATGATTTACCTCGTTTGCAGTGGGAGGGATCAAGGCATCTTTTTATCATGGCCTATGGGAAAAGAATTTTTAAGGCTGCTAGCCACTACAGCAGCCTCTGTGTTGACTGGAATCTGGAAGGCACGTCTTTTATTACTGCCAAAATAAACCTTTTCTCTGATAAAACTCATCTGACATATGGTCTGAATGAAAAGAATAAAATTAATTTCAATCTCATTATCAAACCGGGACGATGTGTATCCTGGTGTAGCCAGTGTCCATTAGGCCTGTGACACACCATGGCGACGGTCGGCGCGCACCTTTCCATTGTTCCCCGCAATCTTGGCACCAATCGGACCCTGTCAGCAGCCTTTCGACCAATTTGGCATTTTGAATCGGGTCTTGTCGCCCAGAGAGGCCACTGACTGGCTGTTCAGCTTAGCGAATCAGTGCACGAGAAGAGAACGGTTCAGGAAAGGTTCAAGGATTTTATTGTCAATTCACTATATGTGCAGGACATACAGGAAATCGAGATACCGTTTCTCTCTCACCTAGTATTGGGTGCCATAACATTTAGGAGCTAAAATAGAATAAAAATAGAATAAGAACTGGATTGACGTAATTAGGATAAATCTAAATGGTACAGCCAATAAGCTGTAAGCCCCTTCGGCACCTTAGTACCCATGATTTGACCAATTTAGTGCGGTTTCTCCTTGTTTTTCGCCTCGACAAGCAAAAGCCCAAGGACAGAGAACGGCAGTGTCATTTGCAGCTGCTTATCAGACATATTTTCGAATAGAAACAGCTATGAACAGCAACTGTTTTGAATGAGAGGTGCTTTGTTTATAAGCTTAAACTTCCGCATTCCACCTCTTCTTCTTTCCCTTTCTGATTTGCGAATATAGATGCCGCCACCTGCTGGTAATGGGGTATTTCTTCCACGCATGGCGCAGATCGTACGTGCTAGTCGGCCGTTGGCTGTGGCCTGTGCAGTGTGTTTAAGTGTGACTTTTCCAGTCTGACTGGCCCAGTCGGTATGTCTCTGCCCTTACACTTCATCGTCATGTGGTTTGTCCTGGAACTTAATCATTCTTGTGTGCAAAACCAGGTGGTATCCAGGGTGAATACCAGTGCACACAAAAACACTGAAGAGATCCAGTAGCATGACACAACAAAGTTGTTTGCTTTTTTCTTTATTTTTTGGTGCTTTTTTTATATTTTATATTTTTTCCCTTTTTTCTTGCTCTCCCTGCTTTTGGCACTACATACATACGGTTACATGTTAGATTGTTTTTAAAACAATTATCTATTCAAAGCCTTCATCTTGTTGCAAGCAAAGTATGAATACAGCTAATAAAAATAAAGGTTTACATTTTTCATCCTTGCTTTACACATAAAATAAAAACACTTTTTTGAACCCCCTCAAAAATGGGGCTATTAAAATATTTGACATTTGTATCACAAATCAATGTAATGTGACAAAAAATAAAACATAAAAACTGTACAAAAATGATAAAATTCATTTAAATTTTTTGTTGTGACCAAATAACGCAAAGAGTACATAATTCTCTTTTGTTATGTTACTGACCATAAACCTAATTAAAAAGAGATGAATGCTCACTTCTTCTGTTTGATGAAATTCAGATTGACTTGATGTTGGACATGTGGGACCAGTGGGAAGTTTGGATTCGGATGAACCACAGAGCCTGATGAAAGAAGAGAGAACAGAACTCAAAGTCTGAAGAAACAGGGAACTTGTTATCTGTTTTTCTCAGCTGTATAAAGTGCAGTATCATTGTGACCTTGGGCCATGAAGGGTTTGGCAGGCTGGTAGCCTCCATTGCTCTGCTGGATGAAGTTCTGGGGCATCCGATAAGGCCAAGATGGAGACAGGGTGTACTGGGGGGGGTTACTGTGCTCCCATAACCGAGAGCCTTGGCTCACACCTACAAACTGGGCTGGGTGAGCAGAGTCTGTGGAGACAAAAAACAAAACTTGTTTAGTGACCTCATGTAAAAGGGGCTGATAAAAAGTCATAATGAAAGTTTCGCAATATTCCAGTGTGGGTAAAACATTCTCTTCACCTGTGGTTTAATCGAGTGGTACCCACATCCAAAACAGCTGGTGCAGCTTATTTAACCATTACAGTGATCATGTTTTAGGTTAGGGTTAACACCAAATTTTAGCTTTATATATTCCAATTGTTTAGGTACGCTTGTGTAATCTATTTAAACTGATGATATATGTCGTCAGGCTGCCATATGAATTTGTTGACAAACGAGACAGGCAGCACACTTGGATTTCTGCTGGAACAATGCTCTTAAAGGTAGTTTTTTCTTGTGAGACGTGGTAATAGCTGAGTTTACCAAACAGGTTAACTGTCTCCTGTCAATTAACCACAGCACATGTTGTTACACTAGTAAGACTGTTCTACTGATTTCTTTTTGAATTGTTACATTTTCTCTGGAAAAGGACAAAGAACTAAAGCTACAATGAGCACAACAGACTGAGACCAGAATCATTTGATAGTATGATAAAAACGACTGCATGTTTTGCTAACTCAGAGTTTTAAGTTGCTCTTTAAAGATGCAGAAGCAGGAAGAGAGAGAATCACACACAGACAATGCCACCAAGTCCACCCAGTGAATACCTGACTTCACCACCGTGCCATTGCCCATGATTGACCCAGGCTGTGCCATGTGGTTGTGCCAGTGTCCCTCCCGTCCAGGCCCGCCAATGCCCAGCTGTCTCCCCGCTGGCTGGGCGAAGATGATGCTGGGGTCACTCAGGTTCATGGGGCTGGAGTTGCCCCCTGAGCCTGTGGGACTGCCATTCCCTGATGCCAAACGCAGGGTGAATTTTGGGCCCGGCGGGGAGGGGGCGGTGGGAGAGGACGTAGTGAGGACAGGTCCATGGATGGGCCAGGAAGTGGAAGGGATGTGGACTGGGTGATGAGGC
>NW_018128237.1:13930-26696 GCF_001952655.1 Monopterus albus | reverse complement strand
GGGCTGTAGGGAAGCTAAAGAGAGGAAGAGGAACCTGGGGGTGGGCAGGCTGCTTCAGGGGACCAGCTGAACTGGTCTTGCTGTGGGATGGCTGAGGGGAACTGGAGGACTGGGTGGAACTCTGAGGGACAGCAACGGGCTGCGGGGAGTATGGCGGAGTCTGCCGACTGTCGGACTATCAAGACAAATCCAGAAAAGGCCGTGAACAATCCGACAACAGTCATACTTTTACTTAGATATAAAAATAAACATTTCACCTGGGGAAAACAGGTTTTCGTTTGGGGGGGGGTTAAAGGGCCAGTTCACCCAAATTTTTTTATTTGCTCACATTTCAAAATACATCTGCAAACAATTTTTACACGGTCTATTAATTACAACAAATATGTTATACACCAAAAACCAAAAGGTTCTGCACACTACTGATCACTTATACTCAGACTGTCAATAATACTGAAGCTCAGAGGTTTAATAAGATCAAAAAGATGAAGTTTCTTCATAGTGACTATGAAATAATAAAATACAATAAAACTTTAATGCAATTTTTTTCTTCTGTGGAACCAGCACATTAATTAGATTAATTATAATAATTAATTATTCATCTCACTTCCATTGCATTAGAAAGGAAAGAGATCTCTCTGTGGGTAGAAATGAGTACATACTGTTGTACATTTTAGTGATTTAAGTGAACCGACCACAGTTGTACTTACACATTCAGAGGGCTGTCTGGTCCTTCTAGGACAGTCTGCAGCTGCCTGAAGAATGGGGATGGACTGGGAGCTCACCACAGTCCGCACCAAGTGAGGAGCTGGGCAAAAGCAAGAAGCAGATTGACTTTTCGCATCTTCTGTGCACTCAAATTCATTATTTTAAATGGTGGAGACGAGCGACAAGTGTGCTCACAAGAGAGTGACGGCGTCACGATGCTTGTGTTGCACTGCACCTGCTTTTCAATGTACGTCTACACCACAGTGAGATTAAAATAATAAAATCTCAACTTTTCAGATTGCAGCAAGCACAATGCAGGTCATGTGACAAGAATCAACCAATCAGTTTCACCCTTTCTGTAACAACATCTGGATCAAAGCTCAGCCAAGATGGAGGATGGAGCTTCTGGATCAGTTGGTGAAATTCAGTTTTTTTTTTTTTTCCCTTCGTGCTTGAAGGATGGGGTGGACCTAAACAAAGTCCCCCCGCCCCGTTCATAAATAGATCTAGTAGTAGAGCTAGTGCTGGAAATCCATTTATATCCTGCAACTTCCTTGTCGTCATGCAGTGTGTAGCTCATGGTTGCTTAGCAACAGCAGACACCAGGGGATACCAAATAATGAATATATACCAGCTTTCCTTATAAGGACTGATAAAGTGTCTACACTGAAGACGATTAAGCCAAAATCGATTATTCACATTTGCATCTGTGTGCTGCAGGAGTAGCATAAATCTTTTTGTGCTAAAGTGGCTCTGTCTGTAATTCTCTTGATGTGCTATTTCTGTGGGGAGCAACTACAGATATCCTTCTTTTTCTTTACTTAAGCTCAGGGACCCCTGTCATCCTTAATCTGGCCCTGGTCAGGACAAGTAACCTTAGTTCACTAAGCCTCTTTAGATTAAGGTTTCAAAATGGTAAATGGTCTTATACTTGTATAGCGCCTTTCTACGTTCTTACAGCACACTCAAAGCGCTTTCACATTATTTGGCCATTCACCCATTCATACTCCCAAGCACTCACACATTCACACACCGGTGACATCACCGGGAGCAACTGGGGATTTAGTGTCTTGCTCAAGGACACTTCGACATGTTGACTGGACAAGCCCGGAATCGAACTGCTAATCCTCCGGTTAGGAAACGACCCACTCTACCTCCTGAGCCACAGCCACTCATGTGCATATCAAAGACCATGACAGAAAGAAGGCAGCTTCCGTGAAAGTCCATGCCTACAACACCGATTATGTGGATACCTTGTGCTCCGGTAGCCCTCTGTTTGAGGTGCCGGTACTCAGGACAGTCCCTTCGTACGTGGCCCATGTCCCCGCACTGAAAACAACGCCTGTCCTTCTGCTCCCTCTCCTCCTCTTTTATATCCTCATCTTTGTCGTTTTCCTTCTTCTTCATCCTAGCAAAGGAAATATTTAGGTCACAACAACAAGGGCTGAATAAATCTAACACATTCACTACAAACACACAAGAAAAATTCATCATCGAGGCTTCTGTTTCCTTTCGATTAAAAAAAAACATTCAATACATAAAGGAACTTACAAAAAATATTTTAACTAAAAGATTTTAGCTGTCCTGCTGTCATTGGGCTTATCAGACACTGTGGGTAATCTGAGTTAATGTAACTTTAAGAACTGTTCATACCAATTCAAATACCTCTTTACATTGTGAGAAAACACAATAGATGTTCAGTAAAAATATTTATTACTTCTCAGTACTTTCATTTACTTCTACTAGTGAAAGAAGTATTTTCACGATAGATGAGGGGACAACCTGCGCCTCTTTGGACAGTCCTTCATGTAATGTCCAATCTTTCCACAGATCCTGCAGCATCTGTCATTGGGCGCCAACTCGCCGTCTGTCAGCACCTTTGAGTCAAAGAAGTAGTCCTGCAGCAGGACAGACAGTACATATTATAGACATATAACAGGTCTCATCAGGAAACAGATCAACCAGCATTTAAGTGGGTAACATTGAGTCATATTTTGTGTAAGTACCACTTCAGTGCCGAGGATGGGGTAGAAAGGAGTTCCAAACAACTTTCTCCCGTTAATAAAGGCCTTCATGATGAAGTTTGTCACTAGAAAAGGAAAAACAGGCAGGTCAAAAAATGGCGCATCCATTATCTATACCGCTTAGTCCTGAATAGGATCGCGGGGGGGCTGGAGCCTATCCCAACTGACATTGAGCGAGAGGAGATGAGCATTTTTACAGTTTAAAAACAAGCAACCAAATGCAAGAAAAATAACCTGAAATAATAACAAGGCTTGCATGAACCTTTAAAACTGGCTGATCCTCTGGACCAGTCAGTTAATGTGAATTAAACTGGCTTCTGCTATTTCCTGTCAGCCTTCATCACACAAAACAACATGGAAATGCACTCTAACGCTCAGGTCAGACTTCAGACTCAGTATCAACATATAAGATGTTCATTATGTGCTTGTTTGACAAAATGATGGCATGATTCATAAAAAAAAAAAAAAAACCTTTTTTTTTTTAACCAGAAATATCTAAATAATACCCTCAGCAAAGTAAAAAAAAAAATCTGAATGTGACGAAGTATGTTGGACAAAAGCACTTACTTTTGCGAGAAACTCCAGCACCAAGATTATGATTTAAATCAAAAGGATCTGAGGAAAACAAAGGATGAATGAGTAGGACAGATTATTTGGTGTTAATACTGAGAAGCAACTGAACACAGAGGGGAAAAGTGGAGCACCTTCAATAGCGATGCATTTGCTGGTCCACTGTTTCTCAAAGGTGGTTAGGCGTTTCCTTTGGCGGATGCTGATGACATGTTCTTTGAAGTCAAATTCTTCAGTGTAAAAACGCAGGAGCCCCAGCCACAGCTCTCCCACAGACTCTGTGTTTGGCTGCAGATCTGAGACATGCCGAGGCTGTGTGGACAGACAGAAGAAACGCACTTAGGACAAACTTTAATTCTGAAACAGCAGAAGATGGATTCAGGTAAAAGAAGATCGCAAGGAGTCTTAGATGGATTTTTGTGTATTATCTCCCTAACTTATTTAAACTCACCAGATCCTCAAGGTCATCAAAGAAGAAAGCGTTCCAGCCATCTACCATGCGCTGGGGAGCAATCTTCCCATCAAAGATCTAAACAGACATCATACAGAGGCATTTCATTATTGAAAGCTCAACGCCCATTTATGTTTCAGGCACTGAGTTTAAAGGGTGCGGTGATTAATCAGTGACTGGTACCTCCTGGAGAACAGGAATGACTGGTGGCTGCCTCTGCTGCAGGAAGTAAAGCACCATCAGGATGTAAGCATAAGATGAGAGGCTTCCTCTGGATGCATCTCCAATGTCACAGCGCTGTGAGCACAGAGGCAGGTGAATTACACAGTAAGAGATGACACAGTAACACTTCAGTGCATTCAACTGCTCCCCAGAAACATCCTGTCTGGTGTATGGTACATGAAATACCAGAACACCAAGAGTTTTTAATCAGATGACAAGAAGGTGGTGCCTTGTTCACTGAAGTCAGGTTTAACCTGTCTACAAAGGCTTTTCTTAAGTTCAGACTTAAAGCACTCAGGCTGGATTCACATCTCTAGAGGAGCGGGGATAAGGGCGGTAAGGAGCAGCTTATGGTGTCAGTTTGCTTTTCAGTCTAACTAGATGCTCTCAGCTGAAAAGACATTAGGTAGAGTAGCTTTAAGAAAGAATAGAAATTTACAAGCTGAGGTTTCCAAACACCTTCAGTTAAGGTTACTGACTCGGTTGACTTTCACATACCTTTGCAAAGACCTTCATTGTGTATCCCAGATATTGCACACGTGGATCCAGGGCTGCATATGTAGCAAGCATTCTGGTGTTGTGTTGGGCCTGCAGAGATGATCCATCCAAATTCATTTATACAGCACTTTTAACAAAGTGCAATGCTTAGACAAAGTCATGTCTAAGCATTTCATATACAGTGCAGGGAGGTCCTTTATGAGAGGCTCACTCACTCACCAGGGTGTTATAGAGGCTAATATCTCCCTCTAAGCCACTCTGTTTGTGTTCAAACTTCACAATAGGCACTTTAGCTGTTGTAATAGGCAAGATGTTCCTCAGACCTGTGACAGTGGAAAAATGAGAGATCACACTGGGTCAGGTTCAGCCTTGAACACCCAAGTATAACAATGTTCTACAGAAATAGTAAAATATTAAATCACCTGCATGCTTCTTTAGCACTTTCGCAAGGCCTTCAATGATCTCTTTGCAGTTCAGCTTCTGTTCAGATCAAAAGTTTAATGTTACAGTGAAATAACAGAAGGGTCACATCTCTAAACCTACATAGGAAATATGAGTTGCATCAAAGGGCAGGGTTGTTGTGTTCTTGTACTTGCTACATAGTGAGGAACAAAAAAATGTTTTTTTTCTTGCTACAGGATGAGGACATTTGTAGAAAGTGAGGACATTTTGACCGGTTCTCACTTTGTGAAGCACCTTTTCGAAGGTTGAGACTTGGTTTTAGGGTTCAGGTTAAACATAGGGTAAGGGCTATGGTTAGGCATTTAGTTCTGATGGTTAAGTGTTAGAGTAAGGGGTTAGAGAATGCATTATGTCAAAGAGTGTCCTTACAAAGATAGCAGTAAAGTGTGTTTAGTCCACTGACCTCTGTAGTCTCATGACCCTCCAGAGTCATGCAGATGTCAAGGTCACTGTCACGGAAGCCAAAACCATTTTTGGAGGAGCCAAACAAGCAGAGCTGAGCTTTATCTGAGGATTCAGACACAGGAAGAAATTATCATTTCTAGCCAAATGTCAGAATCGGGGTAAAAACTAGAAACAACATTCATCACTACACACTCGTGGTGTTAAGCAGCTATTAATGAAACCTAACAACTCCTACACATTTCACCATAAATGCCTTCCAGAGAGACATTATGTCTCTTGAAGAATAAAAAGCAACAGCAAAAATGTAGTAAAAGTGGAAGATTTGCTGTTAAGATTAGTCAAAATAAATTAAAAAAAGACTGCTAACATTTTAAAAAGGCCCGGTGCTGTCTTCACTGGACGATCATAGAAAAGGGCTCTTGACAATATCTGAGAATTTGCTGTTGTTGTTTATGCTGACTTCTCACCATTGTACTCCTTCCTAATAAACCTCTCCAGGCTAGCGAGGATCTGCTCCCTCTTCTGCTGCTCAGCATGTGTTGGTGACAATTCATCTAAAAACAGTCAAACACAAATTCTGTCACACAGAGTTACAGTGACTAACTGATCAAAATTAAATTCAACTATCATAAATAATAGGTTTTTATGTTTAATTAATCATTTAAGTAATTTCTCCAGCAAAAATATCAAAAGTGTGAAGGCTCAGCGATGTCAGAGTTTGCCTGTTTTGTTGCTTTTTCTTGGTCTCAGTTATATTAAAAAGAGTAAGATGGGGTTTGGAATGTCAGTCAGACACATCGGTCAGGATATTGTACCATATTCTGATGTTTAATTGATCAAAGAAAAATTTAATTTAGGAAATAAACAGCAGATTGGTAATAAATTAATCATTAGTTGCAGCCCCACAATCGCACAATATTAAAGGTTCAAAGTAAACACCAAATAAAATGCCTATGTTTTTGGTTTTTGACTGCTCACTACTTGTGATATGCAAAAAGAGATTTGATCGTTTTCAACAAGATGAACGTTATATTCAATGTCATAGTCAACATATTCAATGTGAAGAGCAGATAGGTTTACTCTGATTCTTCCCATAAAGAGCATAACTTAGAACAGAAGGTTTTAGTGCAACTGTTGTCCAGGAGAGACTACAGGGAAAGAAAATTCAGTACTGCACTCTCGACTACATACAGTAGCACAGTTTGCAGAGCCCATCGAGAATATCTCTGAAATGATCAGTCATAGGAGGCAGAGGCTTCAGCTCAATCTTCTTAAAGTCTTCAGGACACTCGTCCTTCAGGTGACCATCTCGTTTGCAGATGCTGCACACAACAGTCGGAGGCTGGAAGACAAAAAGGACCATATATTACATGACCAATTAGACATGGTTGCCTCTAGCAACACAAGGTAAGTGCAAAATAATGGCACAAGCTGTAACAAAACATTTCTGTGGGGAAATATACAGCGTTTGCATAACACTCCATGTTGAAAGTAAGATTTCTCTAGAGTTGCATGAGGCTCTAACAACTGAAGACAATACATCATGACAATCTGGCACTCAAAAACTGGACTCTGTCTTTATGTGTAAATAAACCAGTGGAGACTTCCTAAATTTAAACATCTCACTGAAGTGACATAAACCCATCAATGACAGCTGAGGTGATGCTTCTCATTACCAAGGCTATAAAAGTGGAAAACCTTGAAAGAGGTGATTTCTTTTTTTATTTATTTAGCACACAGGTTCAGAGGTTACTGTATATAAAATAGAATAGGATGTAGTATTTCTGGGTGGCTCTGCTACTGGCTGTATGAAGAAACATGCACACAAAGGGTGAATGGTCTGCTTCAAAATTACCTTCCCACCAGTGAAAATCATCTTATCGAACACATAGTGCAGATCGCCTGATACAACAGGCCCATCTTTCTCTGGCACGATGTTGCCCTCCTCATCCTCCTCCTCCATGTCACTGTCCAGCAGGCCGTTGGGGGAGAAGGACACGTTGTTTCCCTCACTGAGAACCATGTCTATGAGCCTGGTGTCTAAAGTCTTCTTATCCTTCTTTCTGGACAGGTCTGAAGCATCTTCGTCGTCGCTCTCAGGCTTCTCATCCTCCTTGGACCCCTGGTTCCCCCTCTGGGCACTCTGACTTGGTTCACCTTTTCTTTCGTCTTCTTCTTCCTTGTTCACAAATGTAGCCTCCTTCTTCTCAGTCCCTCCCAATTTTGTGCCTAGCTTGCCTGCTTTCTTGTTTCTCTGATGCCCATCCATACCCCGTCTCTGCAGGCAGGCAAAGTATTTGTAAGCTGTACGGAAGCGCTCCTGGATGTACTCAAACACCATTTGGCTGTTCAAGCTTCGTGCAACATTCCTCTTCAAGGCAAAAGGATCTAAAAAAAGATGAAAAAAGACAGTGAATTTCTGATATCTTTCCAGAGCTGATGAGTTTTCCAACACAGTGGTCTCTTGCCTTCAATAGCAAGTCTGCGACGAGGCCAGTTCTTCACTTCCCTAGAGAGGAGCTCCTTTAAGCGGATGCTGATGATGTATTCTTCAAGACCAAACTCCAGTGTGTAGAAACGTAAAAGCTCCAGCCACAGCTGACCCAGCGACACATCTTTACACTGGTCCAAGGTCAGGGGCGTCTTTATAGGAAAGCAACAGAGAAAAAAGTAGTAGCAGAAATCAGGTTGACCATGGAAAAATATCAGCACTGCCCAATGTTATGATGTGAAATATGAATGCAATTGCATGTGTGTGTAATGTGACTCACCATCCCCTCTGAATAACGAGTGTCATCACGTTTGTTCTGCTCTGGTTTGGGTCTGCTTTCTCCTCTGGCCTCATTTCGGTTCTCCCCTCTTCCCTCTGCAGAACTCAAAGGTCTGTGCTCCCATCGGACAAACATGTCCAACATGATTCCGGTTAGGTGATACTCATCCACGTGTTTCACATCAAAGCCTTCAATCTGAAAGAGGAAAATGTGTTGACATAACAGAGAGGAAGGTGAGGAGTAAGCACAAAAAGAAATCTTCAGATATTTTGACTCATATTCTGCATTCCAGTGGCCATTTAGAGGCATCCATCCATTATGAATAACACTTCCTGGGTGAGAGAAAGGGTCTACCCTGGACAGTCTATCACAGGGCTGACATGTAGACAAACAACCATGTACACTCACACTCACTCCTATGGGCAATTTAGAGTTGCCAGTCGACCTAAACTGCTGCATGTCTTTGGACTTTGGGAGGAAGCCGGAGCACGCGGAGAAAACCCACGCAGGCACATGCAGACTCCACATAGAAAGGCCCCGGGTCAGCCTGGGTTTTATTTACACTGTTCCTATTCTTCAAACTGTACTCATATGGTAACTCACATCTATCATCATCTTTCCACCTTGCTGTCTTATATAAAAGGCACAGTAGCAGCGTGGGAGAGTTGATGTTGACCCTCCAAAATGCTGCAACGAGAGAGAGTATTTTTTGCCAAGACAAGTTCACCCCACCTTCTGTATAAATGGGATGAGATGGAATGGGGGGTTGCAGGTCCATGTGAATGAGAGAACAAGCTAGAGAGTGAATTAGGACAGACAGCAGCGTCAGCTAGAACAAAGTAAACCAGAGAATTTAAACTTTATTTTGTGATTGTTTCACTTTGGTTTCATTCTAAAGCATGAATAAACACAGCCATGCCTCTACACAACCGTGTGCGAAGGATTTTGGTGAATGTCTGGGGTGAGGTGCACCTTGTGTGCATGCAGCCCTGTCCTCAGACTCACAGACCTGAAACTGGGTGCACGTACAGCAGTCTACTGTAATTCCCAATTTCCATTTGTAAATGTATCAAACAAAATCAGAGAACAACCCATTTCTTATTTTTCAAATTGCCCGCGAAGCGTACAGACAGTCGGATGTCACAAGAAGCACCACATGTTCGATGTAAAATGAGGACAAATGTAAAGTAAAATGAAACTTTTTTAAGTTCAGTGTAAACAGGTTTAAATAAAAAAAGCCATCCTGACGGAGGATCAAAGCTCTGGCAGTTTGCTGCAATCTCTGTGTGAAAGGGCCATTGTGAGCTCCTCATTGCACAAACAACCTGAAGGTCTGAAGAAAAGAATGTTGACATCAACGAAGAAAAATAGAAAAAAAAAATCTTCCCAACTACACTTATCTAAACATTGGAGAGGAGTTTTTCCTGCTACACAATAAAATACAGCTTTTACTTCATCTGAAAACATCTGACAGTGCTGCCAGAAATGATACATGCAATCTTGGTTAAATGGGTCATTTTATACCTTTCTGTAACTATGAATATAAATTTCACATCTTGAAGAAATGAATGATTTGCAGCAGGATCAAATCAGGTCCCTCATTGTTATGCAAATGTATGCAGCATTGTGCTAAAAAAATCTAACACCATCTCAACCACAGTAGATGGAGGGTTTGTCAGCCATGTATTTTTCTTGAGTTAATGTACCTGCTCAAAATAAGACAGACCCACTTTTACATCTTGTGTCCAGACCTTGTTTCCCAACACAGACCTGACAGGTGGGAGTCTTCTTCACAGAACATGATACAAGGAATGTGGGTCATCCTGTGCAATTCAATGGGCAATTTCATTTTCTATTTGTCCAGTTTTACATCAAAACAGAACCCTGCTATTTAAAGAAAGAGTTCAGTGTCCGTTACAGCAAGTGCTAGGTAATGCACAATACGCAGCGTGGAATGGAACTGACATTTAAAAATGTTCACACATTTTATCAAATCATTCCTCATTCACAGGGAAATGAAACAAATTATAAAAACAAATAAATGAGCAAATCTTTAGTTGTAGGACAGATGAGTGCAGTTTAAGTATTTCTCTGCAGGGAAACAGATTTTACAGCCTCCTGACAAAGCAAACAGATTGTATGCGCAGTCATTTCAATGATAACACAGGGACACACCTCCAATGACAGTGGAACAGACTAAGCCCTCAATGATAACACAGGGACACACCTCCAGTGTGATAAACACAACGCTTTACCTACCCAGTGGCCCAGGTAGACGGGGAGGATGGGCTCTTTCCTCTGCTGCAGAAAGAAAATGACCATGAGGGCAAAGGAGTACGAGGGGATGCCACCTTCAGCCTGGCAGTCAATGTGACACAGCTGCAGAGAGAATCACACAAGGAACATCCAGTTTTACTCTTAATCCATTCTGAAATTAATTTGCCCAATTATTAAATCGTTACTCATTATATTCTAAACATTAAGTACATTACACTGTATGCCTGATTTTGGTTTCTTGCCATTTTGATGTATTGGTGTTTTAGCTAGTCTATGCAAAAGCAGAGGTGCTTTATTTGAAAAATGTATCCTGGGTAAAAAAGAAAATGTCTGTAAAAATGTCCTATCTTTAAAATCCATTGTTTCCAGTTCCAGTACACTAGTTTTAGCTAGTGGCACTGGAATGTGTGCGTCATAAAGTAAACTTACAAATTAGGAAAACATCAAATCAAACAGGATTTTTAAGACCTCAACTTATACTTCACACTGAACACACTGCAACCCATTTATCATTTCTTCTTTCATCTGAGGAGTTGTGCCAGCTGCAGCCTTACCCTTGCCCAGTAGCGGAAGGCCAGCACTAGGGGAACCAATCTGGGCTCCAGTTTAGCCAGGGCTGCCAGATGATTGGTGGTAAGACAAGCAACGTCATTACCTGCACTCACTTTGCACATGAGGCCGCTGCACACAAAACACAGGTGAGGGAAGACAACGGTGAAAACAAAAGCTTTAAAAAGATCAAAATCCCGAATTGAACAGAACCACAATCAAAATGTTTGGTTCACTGAGAGATATCATAGACGATAAGTAAAAAAATAAATAAAATAAAAACCACACATGTAAAAAAAAATAAAAAAATAAAAACCACATTCACAGTACATACGGTAATGATCATCGATAAATAAGTAGAGTACATGAATATAAAAACAGAAGATGGAAACCACCGTATCTATGTATTTACACCAACACTCACTTGCTCACATCCCGACAGAACACAGCAGGTACTTTGGCGTGAAAATCAGACTCAACCTCAGAAAACTCAGCTAGAAAACAAAGACAACTCAATAAACAACCCTGCAGAATGCTGAAACAGTGCACGTCTTGAAAATGTTCTGCTAAGTTGACTTTGGAAATCCCGCCTGACATATGAACCAGACAGAGCTGGGAATTCCAATCAGAATATTATGTTTATGCAACCTTATAACAGTTAATCGAGGCTCAACTCAAGAAAAACTGAAAATGCAGAAAACAAAACTTACAGCTGTTCTTGAGAATTTCTAGCACTTGAATCAAGACCTCTGGTTGCGTCATCTGAAGAGGCGAAAGTGATCGAAGAAAATGAGCCCATCAAATATAAGACCAAATGTCACAGCTGATGTACGTTTTATGTTTCTAGAGAAAATGTATCACAGACTTACCGAGGAAGGGTAGGTGACATCAATGTTAATATCGCTCGTCTTGAAGGCAAATCGGGTAAGACAGGATCCGTACAGACGGAGAGAGCAGGCTGGAAAACCAAAGAAAAGATATTAGGAAAAGATACACAGCAAAGAATACACCATCGGTCAAAGGTTAGATCGCCTCCGTGTTCCCAGGTGTTATCAGTGTAACCCAGCAGGTGAACACACCTGTGTCGTTCTTTCTACAGCTGAAATCAGACACAGCTGGGACAGACAGCTCTGCCGCAGATGTTCCCACAGATGTGTTGCACCTGTAGGCTGTTTCACTTTCAGTCTGGACCCTGTGCTGCTCTTCCATCACTGTTCTTTCGTCCTCCACAGCCTGGAGGTGTCTGTGGTTCTCTCTCCTGCTACAGGATGGAACCATGAAAAGCTCCCTGTGTTCACTGCCTTTTTCCAAATGATGCATCAGAGGGTGTAGTACCAATCTGCTCCAACTCTGCCTTTGTACACAGAGTTTGTTGCTGTCAGTCATCAACAACAGTTGGGACCTGTAGGAACTGTGTATCCCTGCAAAAGGCCTGGTGTATAGTACATTTACATTCAGTTTTTGCTTGTGGTGACAATTTTTTTTTTACCTCTGGCAACATATCTCATATCAGATATGTTCAGCAAAAAATAGCTAAAAATATATCGATATTGGCAAGGGTTAGACATATGCTGGACGTGAAAGCACTTCGCATTTTGTATTCTGCATTGATATTACCATATTTGGAGTATGGCGTTGAAAACTGGGGAAACACTTACAAAAGTTCACTTCAACCATTGTACATATTACAAAAAAGAGCGATAAGAATTGTGCACAAGATGGGGTATAGGGATCACACCAATGGAGCTTTCATACAGTCTAAATTGTTAAAATTCTTTGATTTAGTGGAATATAAGACCGCGGTGTTTATGTATAAAGCTAGGAACGACTTA
>NW_018128237.1:2882-13887 GCF_001952655.1 Monopterus albus | reverse complement strand
GTCAAATTATGGAATAATTTAAGTGTGGACATGAAAAACAGTACTAGAATCGAGGAGTTTAAATATAAATATAAATGTATGTGTCATTCAAGATACATGCAAGAATAAGAGATTTAATCAAGAATGCAGGAAGGAAACACTCTGTTTTTAATTTTCTGTGTATGAATTTTTTTTGTATAAGATGATGTCATGGGGTAGGACTGGCTAAGTCTGACTTCTTCCTACTCCATTCAAACATGTACTAGGTATAAGCAAACTGATTCTGAATCAGCATTGGTTGGATTTGTATAATTATGTGTGTGTTGATGTCATTTGTTCTGCATGTTTGAAAGAATAAATCAAATCAAATCAAATCAAATCAATTTACTTCTTAGCTTTTCACCATTTAAGGTTATTCACTGGACTTGAACTGTTTACATGTCAAGTAAAACCGGGGAGTGTTCTAAACTTCTGGTTGGTAGCGTATGCAGTATATTTCCCACTCAGAAAGACTGCAAATATACAAACTGCTCTTAATAAAAATAGAATGAAGGATCAAGAAGGTCTAACTTCAGCAGGCTGAAACAGGCTGCATGACATCACAGCAGCACACCTGAGAGATGCCTCTGTATGATCGCCTCCATCCTCATGGCCACTGCCTTTCGAATCTCAAAGTCCTCCTCAGAGATCCCGTGCTGCTTGGCTGTTTCCAGGACAGCCGTGTCTAAAGCCCTGAGCTGGGGGGCAGAGGGGGGCGGCAGGGCACGCAGCTCATTCTCCTCCTGTTTCTCCTGATACACCAGAACACAAAAAGTGCTGAATCCTAACCCCTTACGTTGTGTCTATTCTGAAAAGGTGATGAAATACAACTCCTGCGATGAATGACAACACAAACTTATCATTCCCATACCATTATGTTCTTCTTGTGTCTCTTCTCCTTGATGTGTTTGTGCGCTCCTTGAATGTTCTCAATGTGCACCGAACAGAGCTTGCATACGTACTGATAGTTTGGGTACTCAGGGGACTGCTGTGAAAACAGGCAAAAGCAAAATCAGTTTTTACATGTTTTCCCACAGGTTTTTGAATTCTGTCCTCCACATGATCATATTCTCAACCATTAACTCCACCTGCTCAGGCTAGGTTGAGATGGAACAAACAAATCCCTAGTAAAGGAAAAAGCACAGACTGGTTATGATTCAAATGGGACTAGAAATGAGTAAGTCAGCGAGAAAGAACAGACGGGCTGGGATGCCATTACTCTTCTTAGCATCCAGTACATGACCGTTTAATTCTGTCTTGACACAAAACAGCTGTTCAAGAACTTTGATCCTATGAAGTAATTACCTCATTTGGGCTGGTACTGTAAAAGTATTGAGATTTGACACCAAGTCGTACAGAATGGACCAATGATGACAGCTTAAATACCAAGAACATAAGTAGTATATGAATCCTTTGGAATGACCTGCTTTTCTATATCAACTGGTAATAAGATGTGATCTCATCATGAAAACACAAAACAAACTATTATAATCTTTTGTGCATTAACTGAGCACGCCCAGTAAATGTTCACAGTGCTGGTGTGAAAAAGTAAGTGAACCCTTGGAATTAATAACTGGTCCAACCTCTTTTGGCTGCAATAACCTCACAAGACTGCTGCCTGTAGCTGTGGATCAGACTTACACAATGTTCTCAGGGAATTCTGGACAGTTCTTCCTGACAGAGCTGCTTCCGCTCAGACATATTCTCAGCATGTCTGGTGTGAAGAGCTCTATGAGGTCGTCCAATAGCATCTCCACTTATTTTTTAAGGCCTGGGCTCTGAATTTGTTGCTCCGGGTGACATCTTCAAATAGACTGTTTTGCCTGAGCAACAGCCCAACACTCCAAGAATATGGCAGTAAATGCCTGCCATAACATTTCAGAGCAGACTAACAACATTTCAGACATCTGAGAGCGCAAACTCAGAAACGAGTGCACACGTGGCTGGGATTACGCTTTCAAATCCAATTCTGCGCTTACAATCATGTGCGGGATTACGCTTTCAAATCCAATTCTGCACTTACAATCATGTGCCTGCACGCTCTCAAATGCTAAGCTGCAAACTGAGCAGCACTCAAAATGTGATTTGTACACCCTCAAATGTTATGGCAGGGATCTACTTCCAGACAAGAGTTTGCTCAGTTTACAAGGAATGCAACAAATACTCACAAACCAGAGAATGTGTAACTAGCAAATGACGAGCTGATGATCTAAACTGTTTCTGATTTCTTTCCATTCTTTTTATTGATCAATTAACCAGCTATGATCTTCAGCACTACAAATTAAATTCTCTTGCTGTACTCACTCAGAAGAGGTCATTGTTTATAGGTTTACAAATTCCAGACACCTACAGTCGTCTAACAGACACTCAACTACAAACACCCAACCCCTCCCATGCGTTTACTGTGTATGAGGCATGATTAGACGGTTTCCCTACTTTCACCAAGCGGAGGATGTAATCTCTGTAGAGACGCTCCTCTGCCTGTCGGAGGCCCAGCTGTTGCTCTGTGAGGAGTCCTTCTTCCACACTAAGCCTGGCCTCTGGGCCCTCTTCAACAGACTGATGCATCGGTGCTGCAGCTTTCACCCCTACAAGCAATAAAGATAAAGCAATTTAACAAAGATAGACTTAGTCAAGAAGACATAATCATCTGAGGAAAAACTTTTCTGTAGACCCACCATGGGGCCTTTCCTTTGGTGGAGCTACAGTGGAGCCTTTGGCCTGCCCTGTGAGACCTTTCTCAGGTGTACCAGGAGTAGATCTGGTCTCTCTGTTTGCTGAGTGACTGCTAACTGCAGGAATAGATGTCCTGGAGTCAGGACCCTGTGCCAAAAGCTGCTGTTGAGAGTTTACTACTTTTGCTTCGCCACTCTCCCCAGAAGTGGTTCTTCCAGTCACCCTAGCCAGTCTGGAGGTACGTCCTCTCCTCTTGTCCTGGGGGGCATCTGTGGACGTCCTGCCTGGCCCGCGGCTTCCCTGGCTGCCTATATGCTCATCTCTTGCAGCTGTGAGGTTTTCTTTGCTGCGGGGTGCAGACTTTGTGCCCTCTCTCTGTGCAGGAGCCTCTTTATTTGACTTCCCGCTGGACACGGCTTTGGCTCCTCTGGGCTGAGACTGTTTGACTGATTTTACTGGACTCATGGGTTCATCCATCCCTTTCGTGCCTGGTGGAGTCAACACCACGCTGAGGATCACCAGGGAGGCAGGGCAGCTAAAGTCTAGGTAGAAAACCAAATCATAGCTATCAGTCTAAGCAGCAAGACCACACTACAAAAAGCACTGTGATACACTGTTGTCTTGTTTTACCAACTCAGGTGAAGCTACATACATGAGATGGTCAGAATATTAGGAACACCTCTGAATATAATGTAGTCCAGTACAACACCACCTTTAACCGTAACTTCAATAATAAACATATAATTGAATTTATACATTTATGCCAATTTCACCAAAAACAAACATTTTGAGCTTCACAAACAGATGCTATGGTGGAAGTGTTACACTGAAGTGCATACAACCGCACAGGTGTACCTAATCAAGTGGTCCGCAAGTGTATTTTGCCAGTAATACAAAGTAATAATGTACCTTTACTCAAGTTCAGAAGTTAAGTAAGATTTTGAGGTACTTGTTCTAAACTTCCAAATACTTCACGAGAAAAATGTTCCCTGACTTCAAAGCTTTGGCTTAAGTGGAGCTGGCTAGTCCAGCATCCAGTGCAGCACCAGAGCAGAGGATCAGCTTTCACATCTAACTTATAACAGGCATGAGAAATTGTCTGTCCGAAGACACAATAAAATTGCCTCTGCAGCAGGCTAGGTTACAGCAGGTCAGCTGAGCTCTATACAGTTCTTTGTCTAAATGGGTTATTCATATTTTAATCATAAATATCTAATTTTGTAAAACTGCAATGTTCATTTCTGCTTGTTTATGCACAAAGGCTGCAGTGATTTTAGTGGCCTCCACTGTCACTGCAGGAAAAAAGTTGTGTGTTGACATGAAAAGTGGCTGCACATGGGCTATGTCTTAACATTGATGGGTAATAATATATGATAAGAATTTTTAGGACCTTGCCCATCAAAATGACGGACAACAAAAAATTCTATCGTGACCTCTGATTCTGTTCCATGGGAGCAGTGTTCTGCTTAAATTGTATAGTCTGAACCATGCAAATTCTATATAGTACCTTTTATATCTTAATACAGTACAGAGCTGAAACAATTCATCAATAAGCCAACAGACAATAATTAACGTTTTATTAACCCTCAAGGGGTTCTAGTGTTGATAACCGATTGCTAGTTAAATGAGCAAAAAAGCCAAAGATTCTCCAGTTTCAGTTTTGCAAACATAAGAATGTGCTCTTTTATCACTGTAAACCTAATATGTTTGGGTTTTGACAAAACAACAAATCTGAAGCCATCTGACGCCTATAAATCCATAAAAGGTTACAGGCTAGGAGCACACCACTTGTTTCCATTCACTGAATGTAAGCACTTTCATCTTCCAAGCTAGTTTACTGCGTATGGTCCTGCTAATAGTGACATGTGTACCTGCGACTACAAATATTAAATGTTGGATTTCAAATCAATCTTGAGTAAGTTAAGTAATGTTGTAACAAGTTGTTTTTGGAGGGAGTAACTAATATTCTTACTGAAATGTTATTGCAACTTTTTACACTACTGGTTAATGGGTAAAGTAATATCATTACAGTAATACATTATGGCCTAACACTGTTCAAGTCAAATAAACATTACACTTATGTAAAATACTTGACTTCAAGTAAAAGTCCTGCATTACAAAACCTTATTCAGTAAGAGTACAAATGTAATGCATTCTTGGTAAAAAGCATTTAAAATATTAATGTTGTTGTTGCTGTGAGATTATTAGGTTACTAAGGCTGATGCGTCAATTTGGATGCAGCATTTTAAGGTAATAGTTGATTGAAGTGGAGCTAGTCTGAATTTAATGTATGTACAGTTAATTAGATTAGTCCATTGGTTCCCGGCCTAGAGGTCAGCTCCAAGAGTCAAGTCAAACCTGAGGGGTCCTGAGATAATTAATGGGGGAGAAAATAAGAAAAACCAATTGATTTATTTTAAAACTTTTGCTTTTTTTGTTTAAAAAATAGAGGATACATTTTTACCAATTTGGTCTTCAACTATTATTTTAAAAATTACTTAAAATAAACCATTTGAGCAGTTTAAAGGAGAAATCACTCTGTTAAAGTGCTAAGGTTTCACAGTCATCTGCCAGGGTCACAAGATAAAGTGGTTTAATCTTTAACAATACGTTGCATTTCATAAGGTAATTATTGTGAACTCTTAAACTGAAATATAACTCGCAATTATAGTTGTAGCGAAAAGTACAGTTTTTCCTCTATATGTTGTAGAGTTGAGGCATAAAGTAGCATAAAATTGAAATATTAAAGTAAAGTAAAAGTACTTAAGTACAGTAACCGAATAAAGGCACTTAGTTACTTTTGACAGCTGCTAAACACAAACATCTAATATGGGCAGAAGCAGGTCAAACCGCGCAGTGTCGTTGTGTCGAAGTCTGTTTCCCCGCTTAACCGTGGAAGAATTCGTTCTGGGAAATGTTGGGTTATGGTTATTGCAGACATGGCTGGTTTGCGCTAATAATATTGTTTCGGGTAGGCTAAAGGAAACAGGCTTCGCTAACAGTTACAACACAGGGACTTAACGTTAGTTCAACCTCCAAAACATAAACGAAAGCACATAAACACTATCGACTAAAAGATATGCTCACCATTAAAACTAAAATGTGTTCCCTGTGATTTAGGAAGGATTCACGTTGACCTCCTGAGGACTGTTTGCTTTGCCGACTTTGCTGTTAGCTCCGTTAAGCTAAATAACGTTAGCCGCTGTGCCCGGTCGTCCGGCTAAGCAAGCAAACGGGAAATAAATAACACTGGCCCCTGGTTACCACACTGCAGCAAGTCTTTAAAAACAGAAAAAACGACTTCGAACATAACAACACAGAAGAACGTGTATTAATTTTCTTTCGACCTCTAAAGTTGATTTCGGATTATTATTTATCTGTCTCCGTGCTTCTGTTCTACATAATATTTTTCAGATCCCACGGCCTTGATCAAAACAGCAACCATTGACGCCATGTTAATTCATTACCCCAATGCATTGTGGGAATGCCAGTGATGATGAACAGGGGCGTGTATCGTGCTGCGTTTAAAGACGTTGGGAGACTGTTCAACGTATCTACTGTACTCCCAAATTAGTTTAGTTTAATTCAAAATAGCTATATGAAATGAAAACACCATTTGCAGACAGAATACGATCTGTTGTGAAAATATTTAGGCAGTAAAACAAAAACAATAGTTATGAATAATTATAAATGTATTATTAAACTTTATTCAAAGCAAAATAAAACAATTCTGTGTGTATTAAACTTGTATTACAGCAAACACATTCTAGAAAATAAAACAGAATGTTGTTTTAGTAAATATAGTGCTATTCAAAATTATATATATTTTATAGTTTACCACTTGGTCTCTTTTGCCAGACACTGTAGTTGTTTCTTTCTTCTTATTTATTTATTTTCAGTTGGTTTGTACAAGAAAAATACTGTGTACAGACAGATAAACACAGATAGTTGTAAAAAAATGTTGCCCTTTTACATACTATATCCGGACACATTCTATTTTCAAACAATAATGCAGAAGCTGCCGAGGAATGCAACAAAACGTCAGTGTGACTATGTGGAGCACCTCCTGGGGTTATTTAATTTTGCAGCCACTATCTTTCAATCAAACCAAAACTAAAGTTCAGAAACACAAAAATCCACAGCACCTCATCTATGTGTAATGACTCTGTGGCATAGCCTAGATTCTCACACAGAGGCGTTTGTGACAACTTGGAATAGTCCTGTTATCCATCCTGTTACCATGTTCGGTATTTTTGGCTGCCATTAATTTGTTTTCCTCCAGAAAAAGTAGGCCATGGTGCATACCTTCATTTGCTTAATGAACTGACAACAAGAGGTGAAAAGCTTGAGATCCAGTTTCAGTTCTTCTCTCTCCAATTCACCTTCAAAATAAATGCTCAAGACTCCTTCTGTCCAACAAACCACCAAAACGTTAGACAGTTGTGATGGAAGGGGCTAGGATAACTCTGCTTCATGGTTTTATACCAAACCAGTGGTCATTATTGCTAACAGAAAGCTCTGGTAATAAACTAATTTTAGTACAAAACACAAGACTAAGTCTAATGAAAAGTGTGTACGATAAAACACACAATATGTCATAATTATGACATAGTTAAAATCAGGTTTAACTTGAGATAAATCAGACTTATGAGATTCTAAGTTTAAAAAAGCTAATATTTTGATATAGACCAATTATCTCATAATTTTGACACAACATGTGGGGACACTTAAAAATCTAAATAGCAACAACAAATACATCAAAATAAGTCAGTGAAGAAAACAATAATCAAATTTGTTTAATAGTTGAATTAACAGCAAAACGGCATGAAAGAAAGTATATTTTTGTGTTGCATATGCCCACTTTTCATAAATGAGGGATATTTAGGCCCACTATAGGCCAATGTGTTTGTTGTAATGTTTTATCAAATTGATTTAATTTTTTCTGTCAAATTAACACATAGAATACCGAGAGAGTTGAGAGAATAAAATGTCACAAAGGTGAAAGTGAAAATCCCAAGGATATTCAGTTTCACTAGGAAAACTAACAAATAGGTCTGTTTCCATTTGAGAAGCTTTGCTGTCGGCTAACCTGCGTACTGATCATTTATTATTTCAGCAACTTTCATTAGGCTATAGGCCAGTGGAAGTTAACTCTGTTCCTGGGGGTCAAAATGAGGTTAATCTGACCATGAATCATGCATATTACACATAATCGTGAACAAAGGTTTTATTTTATAAGTGCAGGTCAGTCCTGGAAGTGTTGTCCCCCCCACCCCTGTCTGTAACTTGACTGCCGGTGTTGACCTGAGGACGGAGGAGTTCCGGAGAAGTTGGAAGAGGTTTCCCACTGTAACGATGCTCCGTGCAGCGCTCACCGTGCTACTGACCTTACTCAGCCTCACTGAGAGCAAACAAAAAGACTTTTATACCTTTAAAGTGGTGAACAGCAGGGGGAAATTAGTGTCCCTGGAAAAATACCGAGGTTCGGTAAGTCGTCGTGAACAGCTGAGTTTCTGGTCCAATGTCTTTACTGTCCCTCTGCATGACACCTCGCTGCATGGCGCTGTGTATGTTTTTACTTTTTCTTCTGAACATTTTGTTTGTAGATGTGACTAACATAGTACCACTGCGATTCCGTTTGACTGCAGCCTGTTTGGGATGTCTCATCCCATAGCCCCGCTAGCCTACGTGGCAAGAGGCCTGCAGAGCTTCCTAGAGTTCTCATTCAAACGAGGTACGGATCACTAGACTGGGTCAGTCTCAATAGTCTTCCCACTGCAGATAAACAGCATCCTGGGCCTACACTTCATAGAACTACGACTGATTTGGTTGTTTATTGAAATCGTAAATGAGACTGAACATACCTGATTTTGTTTGCATGTAACAGTTTACAGGACTTTAATGTGGTTCCATTTTCTGATAAGACACCATTCATAAATGGCGTATGTAAATAATGAATGTCTTAATGGTTAACAAATTGCTAACAGTAACGACCATTCATAAATGGCGTATGTAAATAACAGTAACTTTAGGCGAGAGCAGCCTTTTTCTGTTAATACTGGATATCTGCAGGGTGCAGAACTAAAAAAACACAGCTATGTTTGGGGGACGTGGTGTTAGCAAAAGGGCAGAACAGCCATGCATGTACAGCCCACACAGCTTATCGATACTGTGTACTGTGTTGCACAGATATGAGCTGTTCACAGTATGACAGCTATCGCAGAAAATATCATGGTTTCACGTTATTAGGGTATAGGTTGTTACACAATCACTGTTATCAGCTATAACGAATCTCAAAGCAGTGAAACCAGAGGGGTCCGGTTTTTGCATTGCAAGTGAACGTGGCAGATAATTGAGGTGTTGCCCCGAAATGTGTGACCACGGGGGCGCTGTTGGGGATTTTCACCATTTGTTCCGTCGACAGCGACCCAGAAGAAGACCGTGTCCGGCCTGTCAGACATGGTATCCTTTGTAGTTTGGGCTCTGTGTTGTTCACAAATGAGAACAAACGTGTGCAAAATGATTAAATGAGGAAGACAGAGCTGCAAAAACAACGATTTTTAAGTTTTGACCAGTTATTGTGCAGGTACAGTATAAGGTCACATATTCTGATGGAAAATGTTGATCTGTGTTTTGCTGGTTCTGTGTTGATCCCATACTTCAATACCTTTGCCTAAATGAATGAATGAATGAATGTATGTCATCTGTGTGTCTGAGTTATTGTGCTGTTTTATTTTTACACGGAACCTATTTTATTATAGTTATTTATGCCTATGTAAAGTACTTTGGTCAACTGGATGTTGTTTTTAAAGTGCTATATAAATTAGATTTGGGAGGCAGTGGAAACATCTTCTAATAACTACACATACCCAATGAGCTGTTTCTTCAGATAGTCTTTAATGATTCCTTACAGTAAGTGCAGTACAGTAAGTAACCAATTACATTTTCTTCATGTTGGCAGGTACCACGCCTGCAGTGATTAACATGGTCAACCAAAGTTAATGGTCTCTTTCTTGATAGAAAGCAATAATATTGACTTCCACTCTATACATCGATGGGTCACATGGACTGCGTAAACAGCGGCAGTCCAATCACACCAGTAGTAGTGGAAGCAGCAGGGCTGCACTTGGATCAGTTTATGCCGTTTACGTACACGCTCTTCTGGCTCAGTGTCGATGCAACAAATGATAAAAATTACAACAGCACCCCTGTGGTCACAGATTTTGCGGTAACACTGGATTGCAGTGCTGGATTGACCCTAAAGAATGAACTAAATTATACACATGAAAAAAATTGCACGTAGCTATAACACATTCTATAAGTAAAGCATGTTAGTTTGTATGTTAGCACCAGTAGTAGAGGAATTATATGGTATGGTGGGAGTCTGGGGGCCATTACTACGAGTCCTTCAGTTGCTGTGTAACCAGAGCTGAGCCCGTGTTCTCAGCAGGAGGTCAGACGTGGGCGTTGGGTGGTTCCCATCACATGATCAGGAGATGATGGTGCAGCCGAGGTGTGGACAAACTTATAGTGACCTCCGGATTATGTCTCTGTTCCTTGCATTTCATGGGGTTCTAGTTTTATCTCATGAAGAAAATAATAAATCACAAAGTCTAGCACAGTGATTGGGAAACATTTTGCACCACAGGGGATCAGAAGCACCTGGATCAGTCTCAGTATTTTGCTGATCCAGTTATAAACTCTGTTGGTGTATTATTAACTCTTCACTGAGATAGGCATTTTATTATTAGAGTGCCTGAATAGAAAACTGTGCTTCCTGTACACGTGTATTCTAAAATATAGGAATCAGAAGAAGATGACTGGTATTCACTTACACCACAGGTGATTCTAAAGTTTGGTTCATGAGCTTGAACAAGTCCACATGTTAGCCTCACTAGAGTAAATGTCCTTCAAGTTGGACATGATGATCTAGCAAAGTAAATTTCCTGGTAAGGACTTGTCCCCCTCTTCCATAATACAGACAACGTGCCTCTGAAGGAAGGTCAGTGTGTTTTTCAGCTGCAGTGGGTGTGTGATGTTCATAGTATGATAGTAATATACATACTGAATCCTGTTATGAGGGTAGAGGGGCATTTTATTAGTGCCATGTTGTTGATTTAAGGATGGTGCTGCTGTGGTTGTGAAGGATCTGGTTTCTGTTTAGGATGGAGTATGTCAGTGCACTGTACATGGTTCATTTTCAGACTTGGAGTTGCTTCATTGTGACACTAGATGTGAGCAATAGATCACAGAACCATTAAAATGTCAGCCAGTGCTCAGGCTGAGGGAAATCAAAGAATGCATATGCTTG
>NW_018128237.1:0-2362 GCF_001952655.1 Monopterus albus | reverse complement strand
CCCCCGGGGGTAAATTGTAGCCAGTGAGTGTGGCTGCACTGAGGAACACTACAAACACCTGCAGCAGCTCCAGCGAGACTTGGGGCCCTATCACTTCAACGTGCTGGCCTTCCCCTGCAACCAGTTTGGGCAGCAGGAGCCCGGCAGCGACAAGGAGATCGACAGCTTTGTGCGCAGAGTCTATGGAGTCTCCTTCCCTCGATTCAGTAAAATAGCAGTGGTCAGAACCGGAGCCAACAATGTCTACAAGTACCTTGTTGGTGAGTGAGATGTGATGTTGTGGTGTTTTCTTTATGGAATAAAACATCTGGAAGACGACCAGGGTATAGCACAGTGGACTGCATCAATATAGGGACAGTGTTATTTAGGAATTTCAAATACTAAGTGGCAACATACACACACAGTATATGTGAATCTGAAATGCCATATGACAGTAGTATAGTGTTAACCACAAGCTAAACTAAACTAGTTACACACAAAACATCCAAAAACATTAAACATGTTTAAATGGTTTCATGTAAATTAGTAAACCAATACGAGGAAAAAGTTTTGTCTGGAAAAACTTTGTACCGTTACAAAGTCAAGTGACATTAATGACAATGAAGTGCAGCAGAAGGAATTACAGTAAGAGTAGTGTACAAAGCTAAGAGGAAAAAGAGCAGAAGGGTAGAACAGAATGAAATACTTCTGGTAAGAATAAAGAAATGAAGACATGAAGAAAGAAGGGAAAATAGAAGTGATTAGAAGGAAAGAGCTACAGAAAAAAGGCAAGACAGGAAGAGGCCGACAAAAACAATAAAGAGACAGTTCAACATTTTGGGAAATGTGTTTCTTCACATTCTTGCTGAGAGTTAGATGAAAATGTTGATACTCACCTTTGTATGTTATATGTGAAACTACAACCAGCAGCTGGTTAGCATAGCTTAGCACAAAGACTGTCTGCAAAGGGAAACGGCTAGCCTGGCCCTGTCCAAAGTTAACTAGCTGTTAGCTTAATCAATACTGTACAGGCATGACAGTGGTGTCAGTCTTCTCTTCTCTGCCAGAGACCTTTCAAGCACATTTTTGTAATGTTAAATGAGTCCTTCGAAAATAGGTTTTGGGCAGGTGGTGAAGGTTTTAGCAAACAGCACTTTGTTCTTTTTACTTAAATCTACTTCAACTGTTCTCACTGTCTGCAGAGTCCTCTGGAAAGGAGCCTGATTGGAATTTCTGGAAGTATCTAATCGATGTAAATGGCAAAGTGGTGGACGCATGGGGACCAAACATTTCTGTCAAAGAAATCCGACCCAAAATAGCTGAAATGGTGCGGCAGATAATCTTAAAGAAAAAAGAAGAGCTTTAAGCCGTTGTTCCAGCACCATTCACTACACAGTGTTCTGCAGGAGGTGATTTAATTTCATTGGTACATGAACCACATGGATAAAGTCACAAGGCAAATTGTGCTTGCTTTCTGAAAGCACTGATGACACACCATGTTTTTAAAGTCAGCGTCAAGTTTTGAAGCTGCAGGTTTGAAGTTTGTTTCCCTGTTTGTTAGTCATATGGATTATGTTAGATTTTTTTTACTCATTCTAATTTGTGGAATAAACTTTTCCTGTGATGAGAGCATTGACTTTATCTTACACTGTTTTATTTGATAGACATTTTCAGAACATATGTTATTTTTGAGTCCAATCCTGTGTTGTTTCAAACACATTTATCTTTCTGCTCCTTTTGAGGTCATCATTACAGGATGGCACTTCACTTTAGTCCCTCTCTTTAGCATTTCTAAGCACTTTTAATATTTAATAAATGGTTTATAACACACAAATTTCTAATAAGTGGTTTATAACACACTATAATTTTATTGTAAGCAGCAGTAAGTGAATATAATGCAACTAGGATATTAATACAAATATGTCTACATAGTCAAAGCTCACTAAGTACAGCACATTAAAAAGGCTCTTATAAACATCCTTAGTGCTGTATCCAGGTAGATTATAGTGTTATTTAATGTTTATATAATGCTTATAAATGATAAAGGGGACTTAATAAAGAGGTTCAGTTTTACAGTTATTATTATAGCTTATGTGCAGCTGTAGGGTCTGTGGGATCCTGAATCTCAAGGCCACCAGCATAACCCAGAAGTGATTTGTAGACACATCATCAGTGTATGATCGATCAGTCATTGATCACTCAGTTGCAGGCTGGAACGACACAGAGACATTTTATATAGGAGAGTCTAAAGAATGTCTCTGTGAATAACGTAGCAGTTAAAATGGTACTTAAGAATTAAATGGATTAATACAGGCTAGTTACTTTTCAGTTACAGTTATCTTCAAAGTTTTCTTAGTGGTTGTTAAATTAAGTCCTCAACAGT
>NW_018128236.1:495622-509760 GCF_001952655.1 Monopterus albus | reverse complement strand
TGATGAATCTGATCTACCTGTAAGCCCTGAATATGTTAAAAGGAACTACAAGCCATACAGCTACATTTAATCTGAGGCACTCAAAAACATAAAATAGAGACAACAGAATTAAAGACTGCTGTATAATGAGCAAAATGCACACAGATAGATCTAAAAGGAATGATAACAGTAAACTGAATGTAACCTTTCAAAAGTGATCTCTCTTTTAAACTTTAAAAGGATCACAATTTGATTTTGATCCGGCACTGTATATTTGCTATTGCTATGATGTGGCATCAGTTCAAAAGCTGGTTTCTTTTAATGTTTAGAACTATGCTGTCAAATATAATGACAGTGGGCCTCATTCACCAACCGCTTTTAAGAAGAAATGTCTTCTTAAAACCCATTTTCACCAAGATTCAGACATTCACCTCTGTTTTTTTATCTGGGGTTTGTTCTTAAGTAAGAATAGAATCTAGGTACACTCATTAGCACATTTGAGTGCTGACGTGACTGTGTGAAATAACTGGTTTCAATTTTACAGTTGAGTAACCTTCACAGGTAAAGTCCAGAGAATCCACCTCCTCACTTTTTTTAGCTTCATCAGTTGTGCACTCTTCTTCTTTTACAGCATCCCATGCATCTTTTCTATGTTATATCCACTACCGATGCTACTAAATATGACAGCTTGTTTGCTGTTCTCATAACTACTCAGTCTTTTTCCTGGCTTTGCCCCTGACTATCAACATTTTTTCACAGTTTCTTTGTGAGGCTTTTGTTTTGGACATGGCCCTACAGTCTCATGCTCTTCTTTGGGGACTGATGTGACATTTACCTATGCCAAATAGGAACAACTGGCACGTTCTTTCTACTCACAAAGATAGTGGAATTCATCATTGTAAGAAGAACACAGGTATGAACAATTCTATGTTCATGAATCAAATGTAGACTTTTCTTAAGAACAAATTTAAGAAAAAAACTTGGGAAGATGTTGGTGAATGAGGCACAGTATTATTAAAAGCACTAAAATAATTAATTCCAGACTAATTCTGGTATCCAACAAAGTTTAAATAGCATAACATGTTAAAAGCCCTAATAAAAACAAAACCTGAGCAATAAAACTATTGTTTTGCTGAAGGATACAGGAGCCTGTTAGTGCACTGTGCAGTATGTGTGAACCAACGTTAGTTTACTCTGAGCAATGTTCCACTTTTTACACACGTTTCATTTAGAGAGAAGGTCTGTCAGAATGTGCATGAAGTGTAAGTGGAGCAACATTTCTCTTTCTTCTTTTTTTCTGTTTAATTGATATAAAGGTTGCATGAATATAATCTTTATTTTTGCTCAAGTTAAAATCATCTCTGCTAAACCAAGTGCTACACTGAAGGCGGTGGACTCAGAACAGCAGGCTGGTTGGGTCATGCAAGCAAAATATGCACTCACACAAACTCAAATGTACTGTGCAATTACCCTGTGGTTGTTTGTGTAGATGTTAGCCCTAGATCCATATAGAGGGTCTGATGGTTTGAGGCCACTGTCATTGTTAACACGGCGAAGGGACTCAGCTAGCTCCCCTGGATCAACTGCACCTCCACTGTTCTACCAGTCGAGAGCATGCACACCGGTAATGAACAAACACTAAAGGTCAAAAACAAACAGCATACAAAAACAAGGCCACCCATTCATTCAGTCAATGTATATGTTAAATCTGTACATGAAAATGCTGTCAGTGACACTTTGTCTACCTGGGTTTTCATTTCAGATACCTTTATAGACTGTATGACAAATAATATAAATAAATGCTTGCTGAAAATACACATTTCAAAATTAAGAGATTGTCAAGTAAAAATGCTCAAATGGCCTTTTATAATGTTGCAGGTTCAGGTACAGTGCTGTGCACCATTCTACTGCTTTTTAATACAGACCAAAACCTGCTCTGAATAAACATTTTTGTGCCACTTTTCTATCAAAGGTTTTTGTTGTTTTGTTTTTGTTTTTCTTTGACATATTATTTTTATGTCTCATCTTGTACACTTCAGAGATTTTATGAATGTGTATGAATGTTAACACTTTGTAATAATTCTTTAGTACATATATTACTTGTGTGGTGTAGAAGAGAATTATTTATGTAGAGATACTGCTTGCAAACCAATGATGGTAAGATGATGTCATGGGGTAGAACTGGATAAGTCTGACTTCTTCCTACTTTGTTCAAGTATGTACTAGGTATAAGCAAATTGATATTGGATTAGCATATGTTGGATATGTGTAAAATTATGTGTGTTGACATATCAACTGTCTTTACATGCTTGAAAGAATAAATCAAATCAAATCAAAATCAATTTTCAGGGTAATAAAACCAAATCCTTTAAAACCACTACTTTCTACTTTTGACCAGTTTTCAACAACATATAATGTAGCAACATCAGTAGTTCAGTTGAGTTCAGTAATTTAATTTTTAACTTGCTACTTCCTTTTAAGTAAACCTTTGTGTATGTGAGCTGACTGAATGCTGAGTTGAACCTAATCATGCACTGACAACAGGCCCCTTTTGGTTGGATGACTCTCTGTCAGAGAAATAACACAACTGTCAACTAACGCATCACTAATCCACATAAATGTACAGCAGCCATGCTGTGTCATGCACTAATAGAGTAACACCATGATTTCCTTCTTCAGCTCCTTCTGCTTTCTCAGCCGAGTAGCAGACTGCGATAGCAGCATGTCACCACAAGGTGTCAGCCTCAAGCCAGAGTTGAAAGAACAACAAACCTGTTTACACAAGACACTGATGTCTGTGCACATGCCAGTGCAAGTACAGATCATATGTAAAGATGTACTTTTGCATTTTGCCTGATGGCACTAGATGATGCAGTGCTGAGTGTGCTGTTCACTGCAGGATATGTCTGTACCTTGCTCTTGTTCTTGTGTTGGTGTTTGAATCGCAGCAACTCTTTATGTTGCCTTGACACAAAGTTAACAGCAGCATACTCCAACAGTGCAGAGAAGACGAAGAGCAGACACACTGCCATCCAGATGTCTATGGCCTTGACATATGAAACCTGTAAGCACACACAGACACTTCATTAACTCGACTGTGACTGTGTGGACCTACACCTGCAAAAGACCTTTTGTGAACTACAGATGACTTCTGGTGATCTTTAAGATTTATATTGAAGAAAGGATGACCACACACTAAGATCCAGAGAGTTTATTAACTGTGGTTCAACCACCCATCAAATTTACATATCAAAATTTTTAGTTTATACTGTTTGTACTGCTGACGAAATAGAAAAACAGATCTGTCTGTTATTGTTAAAAAATGAAGGAAAGAAATCAACCAAAAAATAAAGTGATATTCACAATCCAAAATAAAAAATGTTCAGAAAAGATAAGCGACCCCTCATGGTCTTTAAGAAAGGGGAAGTCAGTTGTGTGAGTTATTTAAGTCAGATTTACTTTCACCTCCTCAAACTACACTGCACAGTCCTCTTAGTCCTAATACAGACAGAAACTATGTGGAACTACAGATAATCTGCTGCTTAGACTGGGACACTGGATCTAGATTCCTTACCACCAAATTTGATGCCAAATGGTTTTGGTAGGTTAATATTGGCTAAAGTGTTCTTTCGTTCAGCTTGCCATCTAAAATACAGGTTATTTAGAAATCGGAACATTTTTTGGTCTTACTCTATAAGATTGAGTCTTTATGGTTCCGTGTCTTGGTGTAAAATATACATGGATATAGACAGAAATGTTTATGTAGTTTCCTAACACCTTGTCTTGTTATAACCAGGCTGCCAATCCTGCCTGCCGGGTTGCCATTGCTCCCAATAATGCCTTGTGGCTCGGCCAAAACTCTGCTTTCCGCCTCCTGCTGGTGTGAATCTTGAACCTCTGTTCTGCAGCTCTTCTCCTGGGTGGGAAACCTTGAATTTTTCAGATACAGTATGCTGTTGAATGGGAGCTGCAGCGGGTTATTCTTCCTGTACAGGGATGTGCTGCTCAGGCTCCGTGACAAGCCTAGCCATCTGCGGAGACAGCTGCTGATCCTCTTTCCAACATGTCAGCTGTTGTGATAAAGTAATAAAGGCCAGGGGATACAGGGAAGACTGTCATTCTGATATATTCAGGCTTTACATTTCCTTGTCTACATGGTTTAGCCAAGTCTCTAGCTCCTTTATTCCTGACTGATTAATGAGAGATAGGATATCAGTGCCATTCAAAGACAAGTAGAACTTGTCTGGGCTCTGCGCTTCTTCAGGACCAGGCATGAAGCTGATCCTTGCCCAGGTAACAAGTTTGGTTAGGGTCTGCTGGATTCCAATATTACTTGTGATGCTGCCAGTGCCATGTTCTTGACAAGGATGAAAAGAATGTGTAAACTGTGATGATGTCATTCACAAAGCTAATGGTGACATCACAGTTGTTGTACAATCATTACAGACATTATTTTAGGGTTGCAGCTGCTCCCATACGCACACACCCGTGGCTGTGCCACACAAGTCTGTGCTGTCAGAATGATGTCCGCTCATTTCTTCATGGAAAATGACTTATTCAGACATGTGTAACATACTGAAGTGCAAAGCTCTGTTCAGCACTGGAAACATGAGAAACCGCCTAACTCCTAACCCCACCCCCCTACACACACACACACAGCTTCAGTCATGTTGTTGAAGTGTATGTGTACAGCATGTATGAGACAGAGGGGTGTGCTAATAAGGGTTATGTAACAAAGTGCTCTATGTCTGATTATTTCTCATGCATACAAGACACCAGAACAAGATTCTGGTCCCCACTCACGCTCTAGCAGATGCATGATTAGCGGAATCAACACATACTTGTGTTTGCCCATGCAAAACATCCACCAATATAAATGGAGAAAAAAAGAGAAATTTCAGGTCACACACAGAGTCATACTACACTTGTGAGGACCGTCGGTGACATAATCCATTGCCTAATCCCTAACCTAATTCTAATCTATTCTAATTCTAATTCTTGACCCTAAGTGCAAGGCTGAGCATTCAAAAAGTCCATTGAAGTTGTGAAGACAGATTTAAACATTCACACAACTTTAAAATGCCCTCAAAGCAATGCCATGAAAGGACAGTGGGGCACCTGATTGATCCATGAGCACAGACCTTAGGCAGTGAAGCCCTGGATCCCGAGCTCTGTGTTGTCATTGTGAGGACAGTGGTGATGCCCAGTGCTACTCTGGCTGGAGCAGCATCCATGCTGATCCAGAAGGAGACCCAGGACAGAATGACAATGAGCAGAGATGGGATATACATCTGGATCAGGTAGTAGCCCATCTGACGCTCCAGGTGGAATCGCACTTCAATACAAGTAAATTTACCTGTAACAAAGCAGAGACAGTAAATAATATTGACTCCTTTGTAATTACATGGTTTCTGTCTTACAATTAACAGTGACAAGGACAGAACACAGTTATTATCTTTTCTTGTATTCCTGTATTTACCTTGGCTTCAACTATGCTCTGCCCAGGCTTCACCCCACTGCCTGACTTTTTCTCAGTTAATTGACAAGATGGTATTCACATTATCAAAGGTCAAAGGTCAAAGTGTTTATTTGTCATATGCAGTTAGGAAACGTGTTTCCCTGTACAATGAAATTCTTACTTTGTCGTCCACGTTATAGAGACAGTTTAATGAAAAAAGCTGGGTTTCAGAACATTTTTATACTCAGCATAGTTGTGGATAGATGTAATAACAGGACCATATAGAGGCTGGGATTCATTTCAAAGATCAAAGTGTTTATTTGTCATATGCTCAGTTAGGAAACGTGTTTCCCTGTACAATGAAATTCTTACTTTGTCGTCCACATGACTGCCACAAAATACAAATTAAATATAAAGTAGATAAATAAGTAACACAAAATCTAAGGCACTTTAAGCAGCAAATGCAGAGATATAATAAAAATATATAAGAATATAATAAGAGAATGTATGCTAATTGGGAGCAGCATGTGCAGCAGTCAACAGTCAAAGTGCATTATATTAGTCGTTACAGATTTTCTCAGTCGCTTTGGTACATTTTCAAAACATCCTTGATATTTGCAAAACAATAAGAGCATTTCTTTAAAAAATTGTAGAAACAACACCACACAATGGATTAGCTGCAAAAGTGTGTCACTTGCTCAGGATCTTTAGTTTATCTCTCAAAAGTAAATACTTATGGCAGTGAACATGTCAGCGCATCAAAAAGTCCTTGTATGGTTGTTTACGAACATGACAGTCAGAATGTTCATGTTGTTATGAACATTCTGACAACAGTGTATTGTAAAATGTGTTTGTAATGAAACCTGTGAAAATACAGAAGGCTGCACATTTTCTATGTGACATGTATCAATTTCAACAGTACAAAGTTTCACACTCACTGGCCACTTTATTAGGTACACCTATACAATTGTTTGCAAGCCAAGGTGTTCCTAATATTCTGATCCTCCTTTTAGATATTAATAAATCAGTCAGATAATTATTAGACATTAATGTGTTGAATCAAATGTATTAGTAATGCAATTTAGTAAGAATCAAAGTCTGCTCTAGTCTGCTCTGTTTCAAGGTTAACAGATAGAATGTTGATTCTGAAAAGTGAGCTACAGTTACCTTGACACCAATTGTTTTCTTGTATTAATCCTGTGTTAGAATATTATGTCTGAATGAATGTTTTAGTTACGCACCATGTGACAACACACACACACACATTGAAATTCTTCATTTTGTTATGGCCAGTGGCTCCATGCAGCTCGAGCTCTAGATAAGAAATGGAGTCTGCGGACTGACTTCATCTGTGTGAGGGGTTAGCCCAAAACTTATAAATGTATTAGGCTCTGTGTTTCCGGGATATCTTTTTTTCCAGCAGCCTGCCTGTGGATGTCTGGAGGAAGGAGCCACCCGGCTTGTGTTTTGTAATTTTGCTTGTGGTTTAAATAAATCAGCACTAAAATGAAGAAAGACAGACTTCTTCCTTATTCAGATATGTCCAATAAAAGAACTGGGGTATAACACTCCCATGAACAATAATGTATAATAAACATATCATAGAAATGTAAACAGAGGAAACACCCAGAGACAGAACAGTTGCCCTCCCAATATTCAGCTGCCCTCAACCAGCCTTGGCCTTTGTAAGGCCATGATTGACAATATGGTCGACAAGTGTGGACCATATTTCACTGGAAACCTCTCCCCCTTCCTCTGTTTTGCGTCCCCACTCTTCCTCTAGTCCTATTCCTGATGTTTGATGCTGTTTAAATGATGCACAAGTGACTGGATGATGTGGAGGCTGAACAAGTATTTTAGAACATTTCATTTCTGATCTTAGAAATGTACAAAAGAGGCAAAAAAAAGCTGTAACAATCTAGTGGGGATGTCATAATATCAGTCTGGATTTCAGGATGTTTGTTTCTCCCTGTTGAAGCTGAGTTTTGTCTTGACTTATTCCCAGCAGCACAAAACAAGACTGTTGAAATGTGGCAACTGTTTCACCCTGTGTGCATGTTACCTGTGTTGTGATGCTTATGGCAGTGTGTGTGTGTGTGTGTGTGTGTGTAGGTGTGTTACCTGTGTTGTAGTGCTTAGTGCAGTATCTGAGATCTGAGTCATCTTTGAGAATGAACTGTGGAAGCGTGAGGCCTTCGGCCACTTGCACCGGTCCATTCGCCTGCCACTCAAAGATCAGGTCGTTCATGGTGTAACCAACTTAAAAAAAGCAGGAAAAGTTAACAATCAACAACTAACAAAACATTGTGCCACATGTAGTGAGTAATATGAAACTGAATTGAAGATGAAATTGGACTGAGGTGTTTTTGTTCTGTCAAATGTGCAACATATGACTGGAATCACCATCTAATGTGCAACATATGACTGGAATCACCACCTTCTCCCTCTCTCTCTCTGTATGTGTATGTCCTGTGCTCTATGCTGCATGACATCTGAGAACAGCAACACAGCAACAGAGATAAAAAAAAAACACAGTTTGATCTATGTATGGTAACGCCTCTGGTCAGTGGGCTAATCAGAATAAAGCCAGCAGTGAAAAGAAGTTATCTGTTCAACTCTTCTGTTCCCTGTGGCCAGGCCATGTTTATGACTGGACCATTAGTCATTATAACCCTACCAACATTATTAAATGTGACTTTGTGTGCCCTTAAAAAGATTCAGCTACATACCTGCTTAAATAGTGTTTGCATAAAATGGAAGTAAAGGGGAAGGTGGCTGATAATATACTGTATATGTACAATACTTTTGAAAGCTGTATGAATGAAAAATGAGTGATACAAAGACAAATAAGCACAAGTATGACAAGGAAAATCATACATTGTGAATGACATGTTAATCTTTTTTCACAAAGATTCAACTCACAGTAGATGGCAAAGTACTGGGGGAGAATAATAATAACATGTAATGGCAAATATATTCTACTATCCATCCATCCATCCATTTTCTATATTGTTTAGTCCCAAACAGGGTCACGGATATATTCTACTATCTATATATTATGTTAGGACACAACACCTGTCTGATTAGTTACTTTACAATACTGTTGTTAAGGCATTACTTTCAGTGTGGGGACAAAACCTTCCTCATCCAGATGATTGTCACCACCATGTGAATCATTTGAAGTTTAGGACAACAGCTTGGTAAGGTTAGGTTAAATGTTAGGTGTTAGGGTTTGTTGGTTGATCTTTTCATTTGATGTGTTAATGCAGCATTCACAGCTGCATCATCATAACAGGCTGGGCCTCTATTTCAGGTTTTTCTGAGTTTGTATCTATAGGCCCACATGTGGCCTTAGGGTGTGGGATACCACATACATGCTGCAAGGGTTGTTTGAACATGACTCTCTGATATGCTGAGCATAGGTATTGTTAGACCCCTTTTACTGGGCCAAGTGCCCCAGTATTGACCTGCTGTGTCCCAGTAAAATCATACATTCAGGTTTTAACAAGCTCTTGCATTTGGCAGTGGTTTCGATCTGACTGATTTCGATCAATGATAACTTGAAAAGAATTCATTTGTTGTTCTAATCCAGAATGTCAAAGCAAGCTCAGGCGCAGTGGTTAGGGTTTGTGCACCACAGTGCACACGTATGCACATTGTGCACGTTGTAGCTGGTGCACTGCAGCACACAAGCAGGGTGAAAGGAATGGACTGAGGTATGTGACAGGGACTAAATTATTTTTTTGGAATAATACAGATAATCTTATTTTGACTCAAACATTACTGACTTCTGTAGATGGACATAAGAAAATTCTTTGGAGGCCGAGACAAGGAAGAAGTTCAGAGAGATGAGGGTGAAAGAAGGAAGACCTGGTTGTAGTTTGCAAACAAACTAACGTTAGTTTAGTTAGCTAGTATGTAACCAACCAGATGTTGAATGTGAAGTAAATTATAACTGCGAACATCAATGCATGTGATCAGCTGGACTACTAAACACAGTTTATTGGTGAAATAAGATAAATGCCAGGTATGTTGTATAATACATCACACGTAGTGGTTCATGTTAACGTTGGACTGTTCATTCCACATTTAATGACCAGCCTATAACATCATATGTGATGCTGTTGTCACACAGTCCAGATGATATTTGTTTAATGCACATTTAACAAACAGGTGAACCTGAGGCAGGAAGGGAAAGTGTGGAGGAAGCTGTGTGTGTCTGTGGAGACAGATGTGTGACCACCAGCCATCCACTGCACAACACAACTTGTATAGCTGCACCATCAATATGTTATGTGGACTCATGAGTGACAAAAAAATGATTAGATTGTGTTTTTCTAAATTAATGATTTGTTGATAGATTAACTTGTTGACAAATCAAACTGGGGCTGCTTCACAATCAAATTATATTATTGTGAAATGCAGAAGAATGGAAAGAAATGTCCAACACAGGGCCAAAGTTTTATGCCATAAAAACATGTTGAGAATGTTCTTAATGTACATAAAGATTAATATCTCTACATTTATACCAGTAGTTGTGTCAATTTCAGTAGCAGCAGCATGGCAGTGGAACGGTGGGCTAAGCAAGGGAAGTTCATAGCACATTTCATTCATGCAGCAGACATTCAGGAAAAACATCTGTGAGATTTGAGTAATGGGAGTCTGTGCCCCAGTAGAACTTTATGTCTAGCAATGCACCTGCTATAGATCAAGTCACAAAGTCTAGGTTCTGTTTGTTGCCATCTGAATTTAGATTTGCAATGAAAGGTATGACGTACAGGACAAATTTAGGATTTGTACATCACAGACCCAAATGACTCTTTGTGAAGATTGTACCTGGTTATGCTCCAGTAATTCAGGGCAATGTTCAGGCAGTTTATTAAGTAAACTGCCTGAACTGGGAAACTCTCATGTCTGAATTCCTCCTTCACCCTCCAATCACAAGTAGTCAAAATTCATCCTTTCAGGGTTAAGTAGTGATTTTAGTTAGGTATTAGGGCTCAGTGTATCTCAGTGTAAGTCAGTGTAACCCCCACCCAGTGGGAATAAAAGCAAATATGAGTGTGTTTAAACTGTACATACAGCTTTCAAGCTGCATGATACAGGTCTGAACATCCATAGGGAAGTTTTTCAGATCCATAGGACATGACAGAGTTAATGTTAGTCTGAAAGCAAAAAGACAGGAGAGAACAAGTGAGAATCAACTCAAAGACAGTGACAGGTTTTAAAGCCATCCATAAATACTGTACACATCTATAGTATCAAAATGTTCTTGGTGTATATCATAGTAATGCTGTACTAAGTGGGATAGCTTTGAAGCTCAAAAATAGTAGCCCAACGTCTGCACAACCTTTAAAATGCAACACAGATTTTTTTTTTCTGTTGGTACCCACCATTGGCTGTAGCAAATACAACCGGAAGGCTAGCTGCTTCGTTTATTTTTAAACCCTATGCATGGTAAAGGCATTCAGGAAAGTCATTGAAGACAAATACAACAATACAAAACTACAAAATGTTGTCCGAGCTCTGGCTATTGTTTTTTAATTTCGGACACAAAAAAACTTGAATCCAAATGCAATTCACAAATACAGCATGTCTAGTCTAGATAATTATTTTACTGGGTATTATTAAAGTTCCAGCCTCATCACCCACCAGCTAAACAAGGCCTGGCCTAGCACTTACCTTATAGAGTACAAAACATTTCCATTCTTAAATATCCTGAGCAGTTTGTTGTCTGTAGTGACTTCATGAAAGTGGGCTCCCTTCTCATTGGCAAAGAACAGGTCTGGTTTCCATATGGAGTCTAACATAGAGGGGTCCAGGTCCAGAGAGTCATCTGGGTATTCAGAATAGGCAAGCCTGGGATCATTCCATTGCTGACGGAGAAAGATATTCACACGGTAGTCCTACAGACACAGAGAACAACACAACTTATAGGCACACTTTCATGGAACCTGAAAAAATGGGTTGATGTCCTCTAAAGAAATGTGTAATGAGTCAAGCTTGGCTCAGGCCAGGTGTCATGAAAGAATTCTGTATGTTGATGACAACTGTCAAAAACTAATAATAATGTGCAATTCTATACATGAGGATAAAATATGAGAATAACATTTTACTCCAGTGTTAGATGAATGTTAAATTATCCATCCAAATACATACAGTAGGTGAAATTGAGAAATCTAGCTTTGCATATTTCCTCTGAGAAATAGATATCTGATGACTCTGCCCAGGAAACCAGGGGGTTAGTATAATATTCTGTATACTTGTCATTTCATGTAATTTCTGCAATCAGACTTCAATCATCTACTGTAAGCTTCTCGATGCATCATATTGTCATCCTGATTGCAAGGGTGTGCACGATAGAGGCATGCAAATGATGTCAAGCCATGTGCATCAGCTGCTTTGGGACATACATTGATGTTGGTCTGCAAATATGTCAGCAGTGTTAGAACCACACTGTGCATGAACACACAGGGTCGAACAGGATTTTCTATTTTCATGCATGAACACACTCCTCATTCGTGGGCAGAGGCAGCCCAGTCACTGTGGTCACTGTCTCTGTAGTGTTGTGGTAGCTTCTCACAAGGTCATGCTCCCACACCAAATCCTAGTCAAGTTTTGAGCATTACAGCATTTGATCACAGCAGCATATTTGACAACAGGGGTGTAACTTGCAATATAACTGTCCTACCAGCTGCTATAACTTTTTAAAAGAAGATTATCTATGTTGGAATTAAAATAATAATAAGAAAAGCCTGCTTAGGTGGGGGAGGGGCATGGCTTTTTGAATAACTCAGAAAGAAATGCATTGTTACTGCTGTTGTTTTTTGAATGATTGAAATGGTCCGTTAGAATGAAAGCATCGGGTGTGTGTGTGTGTGTGTGTGAGTGAGCAGATAGTGTGCTGATGCCACTATCACTTCAGTGCACTGCAAATTCAGCTCCCTAGAAAATTCCCAAAAAGCACTGTAAACAACATTGAGCCTCCCTGCTTACTGTGGTCAGTGACTGAAAGTGACATCACTACTCTTCCACCTCACTGAGATTCCAACTGGGCCACAGTTACTGCACAGTAAACTCAGATGCAACAAATGAAATTAAACAAGTGAATGGTTGATGTAGGTGTGACAGTAATACTAACTGTTGCCGGTGCTTTTGGTCTACATGAGTCAAACATGACATTTTTATTTTTTGAGCTGTGCCTTCTCTGCACTTCTGATGTGATACAAGTTGCTTTGAGAAACAGTGTAATAAGCTGAATTCACAAATGTGTGGTTATCTGTTTGTATTTTTTATTTATCATTTCCTTTTACATCACATTTTGTCTTGTCATGTCGCTATCATTGCTGCCTAGTAATCATGTTGCAGATTCAGTCTAGATCTTCACTGATGCAAAAACCTAATCAAATCTGAAAATAAAAATTATCTTGAACAGCCACACATGCAGTACAGATGTCCTCTCTACTGGCAGGTAGAGGGACCTGCATTCCATTTTGTGGATATATTTTCCCTCCTGCTGCTGCACTGTGACCAGAGGATGTGGAAAAAATACAGGGCCTGAGATTACTGCATGTCCAGGAATGTTCCTGTACAGGGACTCACTGTTTTACTTGACTGGGTCTAACCTACAAGCAGCCGCCATTGAAGCCCCCAGAGCAGTTAATGGTCAGCTCATCAAGGCTGGATTCCCTCGGAGCAGAGTACCTGTTTGTTTTGACTGCTTGTGTTGCTGGTTAACAAGGAGATTAATGATCCACGACGTTATTGTCGTTGCTACGCTACCTGTTGGAATTAATTTCTCTACTTTGGGAAATTAGGGGAAGACGCAGTGACCATGGAGCTACCTGAAAGGGAGTGATGATTCCACTACTTGGTTATGATGGCTGCAAAGCTAAGATAGAGGTACCCAAGATTAAACATTAAATGGCTGGAAATTAGCAAAATGAGCATGGCATGGCCACTTTTATTATGCTATGAAGAACATATATTTACAGTAGGTTTGTGCACCGCTCACCTTGTTGTTGGTCCCAATTGTAAAAAGTATTAATATTCATATTCAAATCTAGCCACAGGGGTTGCAAGCCAGTGACTTTTGTGCTGGTTCCAAGCCCGGATAAATAGAGAGGGTTGCGTCAGGAAGGGCATCCGGCATAAAAACATGCCAAATTTAAACATGCAAATCATCAGTGTGAATTCCATACCGGATCGGTTGAGGCCCGGGTTAACAACGACCGCCACCAGTGCTGTTGACCTACAGGGTGCTGGCGGAAATCGGATTACTGTTGGTCGAAGAAGGAGAGGAGGTAGAAGGAGTCGTAGACAGAGAGAGAAGAGGAAAGGCAGGAGTATAGGTCTGAGAATAGGGACTCTTAACGTTGGCACAATGACAGGGAAAGGTAGAGAGCTGGCGGACATGATAGAGAGAAGGAAGGTAGATATACTGTGTGTGCAGGAGACCAGGTGGAAGGGTAGTAAAGCGCGAAGCATTGGAGGGAGATACACACTGTTTTATTATGGTGTGGACAGGAAGAGAATGATCCTGAAGGAGGAGCTCGTGATGAATGTTTTAGAGGTGAAAAGAGTGTCAGACAGGGTGATCAGTTTGAAGTTGGAAATTGAAGCTATAATGTTGAATGTAGTCAGTGGTTATGCTCCACAAGTAGGGTGTGAGTTAGAAGAGAAGGAGAGATTCTGGAGTGAG
>NW_018128236.1:469484-492598 GCF_001952655.1 Monopterus albus | reverse complement strand
GGGGACAAGGTCAGAGAGGCCAGATTGAGATGGTTTGGACATGTGCAGAGGAGGGATAGTGGTTATATTGGTAGAAGGATGTTGGAGATGGAGCTGCCAGGCAAGAGGTCAAGAGGAAGGCCAAAGAGGAGATACAGTATATGGATGTGTTAAAAGAAGACATGAAGTTAACAGGTGTGAGAGTAGAGGATGCCGAGGATAGAGTTAGGTGGAAACAGATGATTCGCTGTGGCGACCCCTAATGGGAACAGCCGAAAGAAGAAGAAGAAGATTAATATTCATATTCAGTTACCCTACGTGGAGACACAGTGGGTCCCTGCAGTATGAAGGTGGCTCTCCTCTGGGTTTGCTCCTCTCTGTCCTTTATCATTTCTGTCCCTACATGGAAAGTTCCCGACACTTTATCATTATTTCTCATTTCTTGTTGGCACTACTTTCTCTCTCTCCATCTTTGTTGCAATTCTGCCCATCAACAACTGTCAAATTCTGTTTTCTTAAGGTTACTGCTAATTACTGTAAGCATGCAATTTTTATGATCTCTTATGTCTCTTGTCCTGTGCTGATGATTTCAACTCCTCTCTTCTTTTGAAATAGACAAAAAAAGAAAAAGACAATCTACTCTTCTTTTCTTCCATTTCCAGTTTCCTCTAAGTGCACTGTTCCAGTATTTACCTGTTCATGGCCTCTTCTCTCACTAGTTATTGTATGTATCTTGTCAGCCTCCAGTCATCCACCTCTTTTTACTTCAGTGTGTACCTTTTATTGTTTTTTAATTTTGCTTTTTGACATGTTTATCTGGTCTTATTGTGTCAAAACAGGTTTGCCAATACTGATTTATTGTTTTTGTCCATTTCTTACCCAGTTCCTCTTTTCATTACCTTCTTTCCATTTCTATGTCCTTCTTCTCGCTTCCTTTTCATCTGTTACTGTCCTATCTGTGGTTGTGTCTTATATTTCTAGTTCTTTGTCCCTCCTTGATTCCTGTTTTGTTCCTCTCCTCCTGTTTGTCTACTCCTTTTCTGACTGACTGATTTTCATAAAGTTGTAAACCCTAACATTTCTAGGGCCAGGACAAACTCAATTATTTAGTATTTCTTCAAAAAAAAAAAAAAAGATTCTATCACTAGTATTGATTCTGAATTGATCATTAATCAGTTTGCTGAGCTCAGCTCATCCATCCATTGTCTACACTATGTATTCTGTAGATAAGGTGATCTCAGCTGATATATGACGGGAGACAGGGTACACAGTCAACACAACAGGAACAGACAATTGCCCCTTCCTGCTAATGTCGAGCACCATATTAGACTCCATTCCTATAATGATGCAAGCAAAGCTTTGCTTTCCTACAAAATATGAACATGGGCTTCCTCCACTAAAGTTTTTCTTTTTCAGGACCAAAAATTTTCTGGGCTGAAGCCCTAATGATCTAACCTAATGATGCCACTGGTGTCGACTGTAGTGACAAACCCACAGAGAATGATCACCTCTGCTGTTCCTCTCAGTTCTGAAGAGCTTTGTGCTTTCAGTTCACAGATAAAAGCGTTGTTTGCTACCTGCTCAGCACCATGTGATGGTGAACACAGTGAGGAATCTACTGTAAGTTCCAAGAGCAAGATATTTCTCTCAGGGGCTGCTGACCAAGATACAGCTAAACTAGAATTACCATTTCACGGTTGTATGCCTCCACCAACCAGTTAAATTCACAGGAATGGCACAGACGTGAGGTCAGTGACCTTTGACCACCAAAATATAATCAGTTCATTCTTGAGTCCAAGTGGACACTTCTGCCAAATTTGAAGAAATTCCCTCAAGGCATTTCTGACATATCACAAGAACGGGCAGGACAGACAGACAAGCTGAAAACATAAGGCATGAAAAGAGTAAACAGTGCCCACTTTAGGGACGAAGAAGAGTATCTGTGGTTTTAGATTCATTAGCTGGAGACAAAAACTCCATCAACTCCCTCAGTGCTAATATTGCTCTGTGTGTGCTGCATGCGTACACTGGAAATTGCATTGCAGACTCATTTGCCCAACACTGTTTTAAAATGTTAGTATATCAATACTGTGCATCTTGATCTGGTGCCTCCAAGTGGCCAACTAAAATAAAATAAATAATGTACTGCTGACAACAAAACAACAAAATGTTCTAACACAGGTTTTAACTTTATCATTTTTCCTTGTGGAGTCAGACAAACTAAACACCATGTGCACAGATAGGGAATGGATTAAGGGGGATGAGAGATTGAGTGAACAAATGAAAAAAAGAGTAACAGTAAATCTGTTAAACATAGAAAGTATGTACAGACCAGAGTGAACCAACCTGCATCTAAGTCCTCTGTGTGTGTACTGTATGCGTGACACTGGGCAGTCAAACATTAACTCTGAGTCGCTCCTCCCTATTCTTTTCTCTTTTTCAGTGATGTAATGGTGAAACAAAGCATGAAAATCTGAGTCACAAACAATCAGCACACAGTAATTGATTACTGTACATTATCATTAAATGTTATTTAAACAACATCTATCCTTATTTGAGGGATGTTTTTAAGACCACTACAGTGATTTACCTTCTAATTATATAGAGGTGGCCCAGTTTCAATGATGTATTTCTACATTACAAGATCCTCTTATAGAAATTCAAAAAGCTCTTAGTGACTGGAGCAGGTGTGCAGGAGGAGCACCTTCATAAGAACTTTGGGCACTTTGTGTGCAGCAGATGTATTAGTTTGGACAACATTCAGCCCTTAGGACAGTTAGTTTTTTCACTGTGTAAACAGGCTGTGCATTAGAAAAACACGACAAGAAGTCACAGTAACGCTACCAGCTTACACAAGTATTCAGAACCCAATGGTCACTGCAACTGAGCTTCAGAACTCCTCTGCAGAGAGTGGAGAACCTGCCAGTAGGTGAACACCAGGCGCTGCTCATCACTTGGCTAACACCATCCCTACAGTGAAGCACAGGGGTGGCAACTTCCTGCTATGGCGGTGGTGGGGGGCTCTGAGCAGCAGGGACAGGGAGACTGGTCAGAATGGAAAGAAGGATGAATGCAGCCAAACACAGAGAGGTCCTGGAAATAAAACCTAGACTGGGATGACAGTTCACCTTTCAGTATGACATTGACTTGAAGCATACAGCCAAGACAACACCTGAGTGGCTACAGGACAAGTCTCTGACGGTCCCTGAGTGGCCCGGCCAAAGTCCAGACTTCAATCACATACAACATCTGTAGAGAGAGGTGAAGATGGCAGTTCACAGACACTTCCCATCTAGTCTGATGGAGCTTGAAAGGATCTGCCAGGAAGAATGGGATAAACCTCCCAGATCCAGGTGTGCAAAGCTTGGTAATGGTCTTGCGCCAGTCTATTTGACCAATCTTTTAACCATATATACCCTGGTTAGAGCGCTGCGTTCCTCTGAGCACGTGTCCCTGGTTGTCCTGCGGACAAGATATAAAAAGTGGGGAGATCGTTCTTTCGCCGTGTATGCCCCCAAGCTCTGGAATACCCTGCCCCCTGAGGTTCGATCTATAATGGAGTTAATGGTTTTTGCGTCTAAATTAAAGGCACATTTATTCAGACGGGCTTTTGGCATCTAATATTTAGCAGCAATGCTATACGGGGCCTACAGGCCATCCTAATTTTATATTTTGTAATCTTACTCTCTCTGTATTTGGACTCATTTTCATTTTACAGGAATTTTATGGTTATAGATCGTTGTTTTAAACAATGTTTACTTTGTTTGTTTGTTTGTTTATGTAATTTTGGCATGCTCTGTTTTATCTGTGTTTGTTTTTTTGTGAAGCACTTTGAGATCCTTTCGGTGTTATAAAGTGCTATATAAACAAACAAATAAATTATTATTATTATTATTATTACCCTACCCTACTCTACCCTTTAACTGCTGCCACAGGGGCCGCTACAAAGTACTGAATTAATGGTCTGAATATTTTTGTAAATGAAATATATCAGCTTTTGATTTTTAATAAATTTGCAAAAATGTCTAAAATCATATTTTTGCTTTGTCATTATGAGTTATCGAGTGTAGGCTGATGGGAAACAATGGCAGTTTATCCATTTAAAATTAAATCTAAGAGAGAGTGACCATGACAGTGTGCACTAGGTGAGGGGTGAGGTGGAGTAATGGAGCAGGAAAGCTTTTGAGGCCTGGGCTAATAGGAGCTCCAGAATTTGCAGTCCAGCCTCAAGTGCTAGGATGGAAGCCAGATGTTTTCTGAAGGGGTAAACAGAGAAGCAGTGCTTTTCCAAGGGTGCAGCATGTAATTCACTGCAGCCTTAATATACTGTACCAACCATAAATACTACTGATAACATAATAACTGTTATAATCATCATCATCTATCAAAATCATCATTATTATTACTTTCCATGCTGACAGCAGCAGTTCAAGCTGTCTATGATGTAAAAGGCCATTTTTACACCAGTCTTTCCATCAATCTATATCTTAGCTGTTAATAATATCATGGCTGTAAACCACATCTGAATGTGTTGTTGCTGTGCTGAGGTTATGTCACTGGGCTCTCTTGTTGGTTACAAGGAAAGAGGAGTGGATAGATGAAAACACAGATGGCAAGAATAAACATCTTAATCCTAATGTGACGTATGGCCCCTGTATGTACTGCTCCACACTCTGTACAGCTCTTGGTATAAAGTGTGCCTCATGACCTCTGCCGTTTCACTGACCCTCACTCTGCTTATGTCTGTTTATCTCATTGTTTGTTTCATCATCAGCTGCGTGACTGTTACACTTTAGTTTTCAAATCACTCAGATTCATCTGATATGCTTGTGAGGTACTGCATGACCCTTTCCTTCCTCTGATACTCATTTGTTAGCTGTTCCCTGGGCCAGGAACAAGAACTGTGCAGAAGTAGCTTTAAGTGTTTGTGGTGTTCACATCTATATACTCTAGTTCTGAAAACCATATGTATACATAGTTTTTCTAAACTGGATAATTTGTGTTTTTCTGTAGCATTTACAACCCCAAATCATAGAATGTTGGGACAGTATGTAAAATCAAAATTAAAACTGAAAATAGTTATCTATAAATCATCTGTGCCCTGTATTACATTGAAAACAATACAGCAGTATATTATTTGATGTGCTACCTCATCAGCTTTGTTCAAACGAAACACTAGTCATTTCTGATGCTGCACCACATTCTCATCAGCTTTGTTCAAACGAAACACTGGTCATTTCTGATGCTGCAACACATCCCAAAAAAAAGTTAGGGCAGTTGCATTTCAGGGCCAGTGATGAGGTAAAACAATGAAATGATTCCATTAGAAACAGGTGGTGTCAACAGGCGACTGCATCATGATTTGATACAAAAGTGGCATCCAGGAAAGGCCGAGCCCTTTAGGAGCAAAGATGGGCTGAGGACCACCAGTTTGCCAACATATGTGTGAGAAAATTATTAAAATGTTTAAAAACAATGTTCCTCAAAGAAAGATAGAAAGGGATTTGGATATGTCACCCTCTACTGTGCAGAACATGATTGAAAGATTCAAGGACTCTGGTGGGATTTTGGTGCGTAAAGGGCACAAGCCTAAGCTGGATGACTTAGCTCTCTGATCCTTCAGATAACACTGCAACAAGAACCATAACTCTTCTATAAGTGATATAACCACATAGGCTCAGGATTACTTTGTTACACCTGTGTCAGGCGCTACAATATGTAGTTACATCCATAAATGCTGCTTAAAACTGTTCTGTGCCAAAAGGAAGCCCTATGTCAACAATGTCCAGGAGCACAGTCAACTGTTCTGGTCTCGGAGGCATCTGGGATGGACCATCACACAGTGAAAACATGTACTATTGAATAGATGCTGTGTGCTCCGGACCAAAAGGACCATTCAGACTGTTACCAGCAATAAGTCCAAAAGCCAGGGTCTGTCATGGTCTGGGGTTGTGTCAGTGCCCTTGGCAAAGGTAACTTACACTTCTGTGATGGCGCCATTAATGCTGAACAATACACAGAGATGTTGGAGCAACATATGCTGCATTCAAGATGACATCTTTTCCAGGAAAGCCCATGATATTTCAACAAGACAATGAAGAGCCTCATAGTGCACATTACCAAGGCCTGGCTGTGGATGAAAAGGGTGTGAGTGCTGGACCGGCCTGCCTGCAGTCCCAAACTGTCCCTAGTAGAGAATGTGTGGTGCATTTTGAAACGGAAATTGCGTTAACAAAGACTCAGGACTGTTGTGCACCTTAAGACTTGTTTGCAGGAAGAATGGGACAAAATTATACCTGACACACTTCATCACTTGGTGTCCTCAGTCCTTAAACATCTTTTAAGTGTTGTGAAAAGGAACGGCACCATCACACAGTTGTAGATGCTTTACTGTCCCAACTTTTTTGGAATGTGTTGCAGCATCAGAATTAAAGTGAGTGTTTATTTTGAACAAAGAATAAAACTGATGTGTCACATCAAATAATGTGATGCTGTATTGTTTTCATTGTAATACAGGACACAGTGACAGGGTTCTGTCCTACTGCTTCCTGTTTCAGGCTCTTATTTTGTCGCCACTTCCTGTTCTAGGTTCATCTCTGTTATGGACTCTTTATAGTAATCAGTGCTCATTGCCTACACCTGTTTTCACCCCATTATAAGCAGCCTTCTCCCACCAGTAACCTGCCAGATTGTTTTTGACTCTGTGCAGACTTTCCAGCGTTATCCTTGCTTTAGTGATTTGTGTTCGTGACCCCGGATTGTTTCCTGACCACCGATTTCTGCCTAGGCCTCCTCATTGTTGTATGTTTATTCTGTGTACTGACTACTGGACCGGCTTCTTTGACCTCCCGTTTTGGATCCCTTGGCTGTGTTCTTTTGCCAGTATTGAGCCTGGACTGTTGTTTGACGTGGATTATGGTTTCTGGACCGTCACTGTGTATTTTCTGAGTGAGTGCAGTAATTATGCTGTAATATTATTTACTCTATCTCGCCTGGCTTTATAATTGAGTCCACCATTAACATTGTGGGTAGCTGTACTCTGACACACAGATGGTTTACACATCACTATTTCCTGTTTTAATTTTAATTTTTTACATACCATTCCAACTTTTTCTGATTTGGAATTGTACAGACAGCCTGAGAAACAAACCACACAGGATGATACATTCACAAAGCCAGATCAGTGTGGCACAAACATACACACGCTGTCATGAAAAATTCATTTGGGTCCAATAAATAATGAAAGTAAAATGAAAACAATATTGAACATTGAAATTTTTTATGATGGTTCTTGCTTGGCAGACAAACACACACATGCTGTGTTTTCATTCCTTGTGGAGACTTTACATTGACTTGCACTCATTTCCTGTAGACTTATCCTAACCATAACCCTGACCCTAATCTCATCCTAACCCTAAAACCATGTTGCCACCCTAAAATTAAGTGATTTCCTTGTGGGGACTAGCTTCTGGTCCCCACAAGGATGGCCGAGTCCCCACAGTATGAGTGTGTTAACAGGTTTCGGTCCTCATGATGTAAGTAATACGAAGGCGCACACACACTGATAACAGCCAGCGGTGCAGAAAGCACCTTGTCGCTTCAATCCCCCATCTACTTTTCCATCCATCTCCAGAGAAGGCTCGACTGACCACAATCAGTTTTAGACCAATCCTTTTAGCAGCAGCTACAGTAACTGCCCACAAAGGCCTTGTTGTTCATTTGATATTGCTGTTGAAAAGATTTATACACGATCTATCAAATGTCAGAATTTTTCTCATCCAGACTTTTCTCCTCAGGAGTGCATTAACACAGAGCTGTATAGTTAACTAATACTGCAATATTTTCAGTGTACAGTGCAGGCAAATCCGACTAAATATTTTAATTACCTTTGGTGGCTATAGAATAATTGAACATGCATTATGCTGATATTTTTAGGAGAAACAAACAGCAGCAAAGGAAGCCAAACCACAGCTATTGTAAAGTTCTGTCCTGACAGTTACGCATACATTCATTCCAAGTGTATTCTGTCTTTCCATATAGACTGAAACTTCCATTGGAAGGTGGACTCCTGACAGACCGGGACAGCGCTGCAGCTCTCCTCAAGCCTGGAGGAAAAGGGATGACTTTCACAGGTTAAGAAAGTTGATAAAGTGTTTTACTCTTGTGTCTGAAAGTTAAACCACATGTCCTCACTTGGAGAATCTGGGACATTTTTTCTAATCTTGGATGCTTCAGATATCAGTGCAGCAAGAATCCCATAAAAGCCTGGCGTTTTTACTGTATGCGTATTGTATACCTAATACCATTGTACAAAGCAGCTTGTGTGCAGCCTGGACTGACTTCATGCCACTTTAAAGTATTTGCTGTCAGAGTCACTAAATGTCTTCACTGCACATCTCCTATTCTTGTCTGCTTGTTTGTCTCTTCTGATTTCTGTCTCTATCTGCCTCTACTTGTCAGTGTGTCTTCCTTTCTGGTCACCGTTTGAAGCTTTGCTTTCTTTCTCCTGCAAATGAGTTGTCCCTCTGGTACTGTAGATGATGATAATGGGTGCCCCTGACCATATCCTAAATAAAGAAACCCCTGCTATTTCAGGGCAGTAAGTATTCCTGAACTAGCTACAATCAACTCTATATGACCCCCATTAGTCATGGAAGCAGTGACCAGTGACTTAAATCACCACTGTTGCCGTCATTCTGATGTAACAATGTCTGACCTGATTGAAGTATGACAGTGTCCCGTCACTGAGCACAAAATTCAGCCCTAGAAAAAAACTCTCAGGATTACTTGTTTTACTAAGCATCCCATCAGGACAAATGCATAAGCAAGCTGTGAATTATAGAAAGCCTTTTAAAACTAAGCAGAGTTGTGCTTACGTTTCTCCTCTAATGCACATAACATGGCCATGCCTGCTGTGACTCACCAATAACGAATTCAGTCTGCGTTTAGGGACTCTATTACCTAGAGCATAAATCAGGGTTCTGGTATATTCAAAATTCAGATCTTGTAGAAAGTAAAAGCACAATAAGTGGGTACCTGTAAATGACTATACATATTTTAATTCATGCTTTTAGTTGAAACAAGGGGCAGCATGGTGGCGTGGTGGTTAGTGCTGTTGCCTCACAGCGAGACGGTTCTGGGATCGAGCCAGGGCCTTTCTGTGCGGAGTTTGCATGTTCTTCCCATGCTTGCGTGGGTTCTCTCCGGGTGCTCCGGCTTCTTCCCGCTGTCCAAAGACATGCAGCATAGGTTGATTGGCGTCTCTAAATTGCCCGTAGGAGTGATTGTGTGTGTGAGTGGATGTTAGTCTGCGTGTTAGCCCTGCGATGGCCTGGCGACCTGTCCAGGGTGTACCCTGCCTCTTGCTCACAGCTGGCTGGAATTGGCTCCAGTGACCCCATTTGGGACTAAGCGGTATAGAAAATGGATGGATAGTTGAAACAAGGTTTGTGTAAACTGTTTGTATAAACTTGGGCTTTGCCTTTATGGTACTTCAATGTAATTTTATTAGGGTTGGACACATTTTTCCAAACTAAGTGTTGTGGTAAAACCAACAGAATACCAGTGATTTGTTAATTGATTTTGGTGACACTAGACTACCCTAAGAGAGACTATTTTTGTAGTATTGTAGTATCTCTTCTCAGTATTGCACTTTGTAGACAGGCCCTATGCCCTCGTCTTGTTCATTGTCATAGGTATTTCTGAATGAACCCCTGAGGACCATAACGTAAAAGTGCCCTATGCCTGAATGACAAAAAGCTGCCGTTGTAACAAACTGATGAAGCAGTAATGTTACATATCTCATGCCTGAAAAGGGCTTTACTGTATAAACACGTTACAGTGTGATCTCAACCCAGAATAGACATAAGCGTTCTACCGCCGATTATTACTACTGAAGGAAATTTTATGCAGTATTTTTATTGCTTACCATGGTGGTTTCAGCAATGGAGCCAAAGCTGTTGATGAAAATGTTACAGGAAACATTGACTGGAGGACCTGCAGAGTAAGAGACAGAATGATCACATGGATATACAGCAGTAAGAAATACAATACGTGTGGTTGGAGTATAAAAAGACTTGCTTGTTTGAAGTTGTTTTGAAGTGTAGACTATGTGGAAAGTAATATGTAAAGTTGTTGTGCAGCGAACTGCTCAAATTAATCGAAGGACAATGTCAACATCCCAAAGGGAAAACAGAGTAAGAAAACTGTGGCTTCAACAATGAAGAGACCAGGGTCCTTCTGGCTTTTGTGATGATGAAAGCAGCTTATGAGCCATGATAAATAACACATAGGCTGCACGTGTCCCAGTCAGCATTTTCCAGGTATTTCCAGTGCAGAGGTGGCACTCACTGGTGTGTTTTTAATAGTTTCCAGACAACAATGGAAGTCTACTGCACAGACCAGTAAGCTAAACCAGGGTCTGATATCAAAGACACTGTGGTGAGGGCACCAAATTCATTGATTGTTTTAGTCTCTCTATGTAATGTATGGAAAATCAAGGAAACATAGAAAATCACCAATGTTATGTTTTAATAATAAATGTGCCTGGTAACAATTTTCCCTTCTCACTTTACTAGAATAGTGTAGGAACTGTCTCGGTGTGTAATTTAGGAGAATCTTTAAATACAAAATATTTAAAAGCAGTATGTGACTGTGGCCATGGGGTGAAATTTTTCCATGTCTGACATGGGCCACAGCAGCAGGCGCCACAGTGCTGCAGGCACAGCTGCAGGTACTTGATAATCAGTAATCATAACTGTCGGCCTCCCCTGCTGTAAAGCTGGAGCTGTGCAGGCTTACAACTTCTGTTGAATTTGGTTGTTTTATTTTGGGTGGTATGTAGCATCACTGCCATGGCTGGTCTGAAAGCTTTACCTATGTCACCACATTGTGTTGTAGGTGATGTGGTTCTGCAGATGTTTCTCCCTGTCAGGTACCACACAGAACCAGAAATGGACATCAAGCTGGTGACTTGTACTCGAGCCACACTGAAGTCCCCTGGGGATACATACTGTAGCTCACTCACAACTCATACCTAACTGACTCCAGACTTGACTCAGACTTGTGAATGATGACTCGTGAACATTAAGAGTCTTTCAACATTTCTGTAGCAGGAGTGTTTTGGTTTTTATGTCCCTCTGTAATCCTTTAACACATCCCAGCTTGCACCTCCCAACTACAGGCATGTGACAACCAAGCAAAGCACACAACAAGCTGTGTCACGTGTTGCTGAGGGGATCAATATGTTGTAGTCTTTGGATATCAGGATTTACAACTCCCTGGTCTTAACAGAAAAACTGCTTCCTGTAAAGAAGGCGGGAAAATATAAAAGACAACGGCTCATCTACATCCATGTGATCAGTGGTGCAGATGGTCTGCAAGTTAAAGCTGCAGTATGTAACTTAAGGCTCCGCCCAGCACTCCCTCTCCCTGCCCCACTCTGCTCTACTATGACCTGCTACGCTCTGTCCAGCTCTTCAGCCATTTGTCATTGTGAAATTACAAGAAATGAGAATGCAACAAAATTTACTGATCAAGCAGAAAGAATTGAAAATCTCTGACTGGTTACAGAGGCCAATCCTGCTTAAAACCTTTTAGAAGCTAATACAGTATCTCTGCACTGCCGCCAGCACTGTTCAATGAGTCTGGGTCACAGGAGGCTTTGTCAGCAACTCTCCATGCTAAGATGTGTTTTGGAGCAGATTTCTAAAGGCTTTGTCAGCAACTCTCCATGCTAAAATGTGTTTTGGAGCAGATTTCTACAACAAAACTATTTGTATCAAGGATAAAGATTCTGCAGTTATGGTAATGTCACTGCTGCTATTGTAATTTCAGGTGTGTTGGCTTGTGTTCGGCTCCTCATCTTTGTAATGTAACATAGTTCAGGGTAACGTGTTGAATTTTACTGTATCTCTGAGTGTATAACAAGTGAGTTGTTCATGGTGTTCCTGACGCATGGTTATTTGCTAAACTGAAAACCTGCTAACATGCAGATAATGCAGTGTTGATACTGTTACCAGTTATACTTTACATACCAGTAGCCTACGCCAAGCTAAAATTATTGCAGTCTAATCCAACACTCCTGTAATAAATCCTCCATCATGAAGGTGATAATAGTCGGTCTTTGTTCAAATTGGTTTAGAAAGGTGCTGATTCAACTGTCTGATCATTTTGGAATGGAATGTTTGTATTATGTAAAGGGTTGTTTGTTATTTAGCCTAGCCTCACAAGTGGAGTGGAAAAAATTAAACACCTTATAATAATACAGTTCAGACGGAGCCTATTGATGAGTCAACATCTACATTATTTAACACAGTTTGATGAAAAACTGTCAGGTTTGCCCGGCTGCACCTGCCTCTGTCACTTCTCTCCCTCTATTTTAGCTCCCTTACCCCTGATCTGACACACCTGCTTCACGTCCCCTGAATCACCACCAGCTGCACCTGATTAGTTTCTTCCTATTTATACCGTGCTCACCGGCCACTTCCCTGCCAGTTCTTTCTACACACAAGCCCGTTCTATGCCGATCTATTATTTTTGTCTACTATATGTATTTGCTCACGTTCTTCATCCCAGCTCCGTTCCTGCCTTGTGCCCCGTGTCTTATCTTTCCCGCCGCTATCGCTTCTCCGGACCACAGATCTCCTCAACTCCACATCACTCCATCACGCAGGTTGATGCACAGTCTCCCATTAACTGTTTCTGTGACTCTGTCTCCTCACCACCACGACCAGTCCAGGAGTGAATCCCAGCGTCCGCAGCCCGGCCTTCTCCTTATCATCACATCACTGACTGTATGTTTTCTATTTCTGCCGCTCGACACCCGGTTCTGCTCCATATTCCTTCACCTGGTTGTGCACATAATTGTTATCACTGTAAATAAATTGAGCACTTCTTGCACCGAAGTCAGCTATCTGGGTCCGTCATTTTTTACTCGCTCACGTCCCTACCAGAGCGATCTTAACAAAAACTTAAACTGACAACTGAGTGTATTGTTTAATATCATAGGGTTGATAAGTCGACATATGGAGAAGTTACACATTCAGCCTCAGAAGCATATACTACTGTAGATGGTTTGTGGCAGCCCAGATGGACACAGAATTAACCCACCATAAACTATGATCAGTTAATACACTGCACATAATTCAAAGGGAGGAAATATGAAGAGACAGATTACGTTGGAAACATTAGAGACTTGACTCAGACTTGCATTTTGTGACTCAACATCTCTGCACAAAACGTATAATACCTTATATGTACTTATGAACATGATGACAGCATAAACAGGGAAATGGTGAAACTACAGCATATTAGGGTTTGATATATTGGTCTACCTTTATAAGGACAATCTAGAGGACCAAAGTTAAACTGCTCTGCTCTGTTGGACTGAGAAGCGAGAAAACGAGCTTTGCCCTTTCTGTAAAAAGACTTGAGGTGCTGTCTGTCTTGTAATTGTAGTTTTTATGTTCTATGTGTTCTATATGTCTGTGTATTCTGTATCACATATTCTGCCTCCACATTGCGCCACCATTTCACATTTGTACATGTTCAGATTTTTTTGTTGTCAAGAACAAAAAATGATTTGGTGGAGGTGTTTATCATCAACTGTATTTTCATGTAACGGCTGTGACGCCACCTCATGGGACTCTATCAGAGATACAGAGGCGATGCCTGCAGCTCCCTCTCAAAAACTGTTGTTAGTCTGTTATTGCAGAGAAAAATACACACAGACACAGACAGCTACACAGTAAATACCTTTGAAGTTCGGTCTTATCCTAGCATCATATCCAGAGGTCCTTCCCATCAGTTTGTCCAGGAAATCCGAGGGAGACATTGGGGCCTGCCGTGTCCTCGCAGCATTATCCACCTCCTTACACTGACCCACACTGTCACAGAAACAACATGCACAACACAAATAATCATCATCATCTTCACAACAGGATGTGTTTATTTTGCCCCTGTCCTTGCCAGCTAATGTAAGGCACAATGCTGACTCAAATTATGACTGTGTATGACAGCTCTTGATGATTGCTATTCAAAATATCAGGTGGGGCAGATTCACAAACACCCTGAGGTTTAACCTGGAAAAGAAACTTTAGATCTAAAACTTCTGACCAAGGAATTAAATAATTTAGTCTTAGAACCTCTACTGTGTATCAGACAGTAAATCTTAGCACAAAGTGACTCTCAGACCACAAAGAAGGAATGGTCAGTAGTGACACATGAGTGGACAGTGTTATCCCCTGAATTACTGTAAAGGTGTTAACTTCTCGGGTAAGATCGCAGGTAGTCACTATGTCACCAAGTGTAGAGCTTTGTTTTGTCAGAACATGCAAATTAATTTTGTCAGAAGAACCCTGGGATGGTAAAAGGGTTATTTTTGTCTTTTATTTGCCTTGTTACTAGTGGCAGAAAGGAATCTGAATCATTCTTGAATCTGAACTTTTAGAGGTTAAAATAGCCAGAAAATACTTTTATTCAAATAAGCATTCAATATTCCACAGCAATTTAAAAATTAAGATATTGTGATAAAATATCTTTGGCACAAGACGCCGACATTTCATACTTATAAATATTCTCTCTGTGGTCACACTAACTGCAAAATGCTGCACTTGTGTGTGTTGCTTCATCGGGCGTGCTTTGTACCTCATTGACTGTTACGGCTAGCTGTATTACAATCAGAGAGGCGTCAGAAAAATGTAGGACTTGCACTCAGGCTTGGAAAAGCAACTAATTTAATGAATACTGAAATGAGGAATTGACAAGGACCGGACACAGAGATTTGCAGCAGATCTTGGACAGGTGGGGACGCTGTATTGACTGGACCACTAGAGGAACAACCCGGGGTTGAAGGAGAGGTTGAGAGAGGGTAACGGGTATAAAGTGATAGAGTCTATATCAAAAACAGAGGACTTGAATATAGGTGGGAGAGCGTTGCTTGCCGGGAAAGCAGTCCAAGGAGGCTGGAGCTGGCGTAGGATATCGCTGGCCTGGTGAGAGGAATCTGTGTAGTGGAGGTAGCTGGGGAGGCTGACAAGTGACAGCAGAGCAGGTCGAAGGATGACATGATGAGGGCTGGAAGGAGAGGTCCAGTGCCAGGAGAAGTAATCACCACCAAGTGCAGGGTACCTACTTTTCTCTGATGGAGAAAACAGTTCACGGGCCTCGCGCAGAGTTCCACACAAAATCAGAATGACCGGAGCCAACCAGGTTACAGGAAAAATCAGGTATCTCAAACCACTGGCAAACAGTTCATAACACAAAGTAGTAATCAAAATCAGAATGGCAGAAACCCGCAAAGTCATTGGTAAATCAGGTATTACACTCCAGCAGACTAATAGTTCATAGCAACTGGTAGCAATCAAAATCAGAATAGCAGTTAAGTCACATAGTAGCTCAGGCACACTACCACATACAACGTTACTGGCAGAATGACGAGAGATCATCTGGCGACAAGGACACACCAATGCTCTCCTTAAGTGCTGCCCCGATGACTGAGAGCAGGTGTGCCTCGCCGCCAAGAGTGCGCTCCCACACGTGTGGGGTTGGAATTGCTGACAGTCCCCGTGCCTGATGACGAAGTGCTGGGAACGGCCCGATTCATGGACGTAACATTAACAGTTTCTGGTCGCTACTTAGACTGTTGGTTTTTGTAATCATACGGTGTCACCATGTTAGTTACATGACAGACATTATCACTGGCATTAAATTAACACTGTCATTTTGTACAGACATGGCACAACAGTGCATGTGTGTGTGTCACCTGGGGTAAATGGAGAGCACCTTCTAAATGTCAAGGTAAAGCCTGATGATCCTCAAACTACATGTTTGTGTGTGTACTTGTCAATTGAAACAAGAGGTAATATTTCCAAAAGTGACTCTACTCACTGCAAGGGTCATACTACAAAACACACACAGACATGCAGGCATGCACACACCCCCTGTTCAGCAACAACCAAGTGTAGTTTTGGGATCATCAACCAGTGCTTTGGCATTTGGAATTAGCTACCATTTACCCCATCAGGGAGTAACCTTATACAGAAACATAAGGGTGTTTACCATGACACTGACTATGTGTTTAACCTCCACTAAACACACTGGAGGTGACAGCAAGGGACAAAGACCAGTGCTCATTTATTTCAAATGGAGGAAAGATCTCAGTGACTTGGCTACATGAACTTCTTTTGACTTTAATTTTTATTAGTTAGTCCATTTTTATCAATCAGAACATAAGAGAAATGGATTGCAGTTTGTATGTTAACATATACAGGTGATTACAACATTAAACTCAGATCTCAGGACACATTCCTTACAGACCCTAGGGGACTGAAAACAGCAGCTCAAACTCATCATTTCTGGAAACAAATGCCTGTTGTCATAACAGAAAAAAAGATTAAATACATATTCAGACATAAATCTGCTGTCACTGTCGTGTGACTTTAGGAGTGCTTCTATCTTTCATCCTGTCCTCGGCGAGTGAGCGCTAACACAGACGCCGCTGGGAACCACGTGTAGATCTGCTTCCTCAATGTTGCATCACCACACACACTGTCTGCTGTCTGTGAGTCTGCCCATGGATGTGGCTGCGTCTGCTAGGACTGTGTGTGAGTCACGCTCAATGTCGTGTGTATGTGTCTGTTTATATTTCAGCCCAACAGTGTTTCTAGCTGGCAGTGGATGCAAGTGCTGCTGAAGTGTTTGTGGATGTTGGTGCTGGCTCCATTCCACTGTCAATGTTAGCATTTGATACTGATTAAATATTCATCATAATTTATATGCACGTTCATGAAGTATTAAATAAGATCAGAAGAGATTAGATCAAGTTTGCAGATGATACAATGGTCATTGGTTTCATCCAAGACACAATAAAGCTGATTCTGATTCTGAATCAGATGTGATGATTTTGGTAACCCCTCTACCCATTCCTTCAGTGTTGCTGTCAGTCATCATCATGACATAGCAGGACTCACATTTGGTCAGGATCTGAACCTTGTAAACAGGTTGATGCTCAATTTTGAATGTAATATTCACAGGAAGTCACAAATTTTGAAATTAAAATTTCCTTTTGTGTGTTTGTTTTCATGTCATCCAATGAACTATGTAGATTAGGAAATACAATACAAAATTTGAATGAATAGTGCAGTTTGTTGTTCCCTGCCCTTGCATTTGGCTATGAAGCCCTGTATAATTGTCAGGGGTAGACGGCCCTGGTGGCCGGTGTGCCTTCATAAGATGTGACAGCGATGGAGCTCATAACTCTGTCAGATCTTCTCATGTCCATCAGATCTGAGGAGCAGTCTCTAAATGATCACTCATGATGTGTGCTTATAAATATATTAATTAGAACAATGAACTTATTGAAGCTGTTCACATGGGCATGTAAGTTGGCATACTATGTTGTACAATTTAATGCTATTCATTCTTCAACACTGCATGCTAACATCAACATTTTTGATGTTGCCTTATGCTTACTATATTTATCGCTTTAGCTCAGAGAGAGTGTGTATTCATCAAACAGTTCTACAGGCATCTGCACTTTAATTTAAAATGTATGTTGTGAATACCAAACCCTGGTTTGTGACTTTACTTTTCACACAGTATGCATTTGGCATTCATATACATGCCACTTGTCTATGGGCCTTAGTGTCCAGGCAAATGGCCTTTGTGCCTTCTGCAGTTGTGTAAAATTGAAGGCCAAATGGCCTTGCCATTCAAAATATAAAATGTCTAGACTTTGGAGTCACATTTTGTATGACCGTAAGAATATTAGTCAAAGAAAAACTAGATCTGATATATATTTTTTTCTCCAAAACAGAGCTGAAACGAAACCAACAGTTCAGGGTTCAGTTTCAGAAGTAAGAAAACATAATTGAAAATACCACTGACATTTGTACCAATGCTAATAATTAAACCTTCAGCCTCTGAACAGATCGTGGCACACTTCATATGATTAGATAAGGATGGTAGCTTTTTCCTATTAAATATTGCTTATTTAATATTTTTACTTTACAGAGATATTTAATAAACACCAAATTATATAAGCCCTCATCCTGTCTGAGGTAAATATCACTGACTAAAGAGAGAGTTCATGTGTGAGTCAAGGGACCATGATTAGCTCAGGCACGTCTGTAATAACAGCAGGACAGAGAGAACTGAATGCTGTGTATACTTTTACATAGTATAGATTCTTAGAATCTTAGAAAGTTTAAAAATATGACCTTTTTTTGAAAGGCAGTAACAGAACCTGGTGGAACAGAAAGATGTGACATCATGCACTAAAGGGAGAAAGATCCATTGCAAGTTTAGAGCTTTGAGATTTTTGTAACTGTGATGAGGTATAAAGTAACGGTAATTATATGTTCACTATAATATTGAAAACAGCGCAACACGAGACCCAGTGTTCCTTTGGTTGTGGTTATTGTCAGGTACGCTCGGCGTGACCTGCCTCTCTTTTGCCTTTTCTCTCTCCTGCTCGCTCTTATTGCAAGATCTGCACCTCAGCTGCGTCGCATCCTGCAATTAGTGACTCGTGGGTAGTCACGCACAGCTGTGGCAGATTACTGTGACTAGTGTCCTTCCTTATTTAAACCTCTGGCAGACGCTCTGTCGTCCCTGGAGCATTAACAGAACACACCTAAATACCTGTATTGATGGTCTGTGTGATACATCATTTTGATTTCCGCGCTGACAGTTCCTGTGCTGTGGATTTCTGTGTTTGTTTTTTTTCATGAGGTCAGCGATACGCTATTTGCTTTCCACGCTGACGGTTCCTGTGCTGTGGATTTCTTTTTCGTTCGCCAGTCCTCCTGGTTCATTTGTCTATTCACCTGTCCATCCTGATCCTCCTACTATCCTGGTTCCTGTCGTTAACCTGTCTACTCCCCTGGTCGTCCTGGTCTCCTCAGCAGTCTTTGCCCAGCCCTGGTTGTATGTATTCATTGACTCTGTTCCTTTTTGTGATCCCCACCAATAAACCACCTGTTTTTTACTAGCACCTGGGTCAGCACTCTTGAGTCCTACCTCAGTTCTCCCTCACCCTACTGGTGAGGGGGACTAAACCCTAACAGATATTAATGTTGTTTCACTTTTGAATGCTTTGACATTTTGTATTTGTTTAATTCCTGCTTCTGAAGAGTGCCTATAAAAAATTTTTGAATACAATGACATTAAAGTGTCTTATATTGTCTCTCTTATATCATCTGTGCATTATTATTTAAATTTGCTACCAGCTTCACCAATTAAAATGGACCAGGTAAAAATAAGAAATGGAGATTTTAATCTGAAGTCAGGAGTGGGACCATGCCTGAACACATGCCACTTCCGTTCCTCATTACATTCAAACCACCCATTCAAACTAATCTTCCACTTCTGCTTTTTTGTAAGGCAAATCACCCGCTGTTTGTGTGTTTGCTGACCTCATTTTATTTGTCTGTTTGCCCCCTCTGACCGGGTGATGCTTTCTGCTCCATCGCTGGCTCATCTTCTTCACCATTTTTGGGTCTTTGTGCTGCCGGTCATGCTCCACAGGGCATTCCTTGTCTGCCATGCCACAGGGTGTTGCATCCTCCTCAGTGGGCTGTGGCTGCCTTGTCAGCTTCCCTTGTTCTTCAGTTCCTGACAGCCACCCACCTACAACAGGGTCTGTCAGAGGTTTCTTCCATTAAAGGGAGTTTCTCCTTCCCGCTGTCGCCAAGTGCTTTCTCACAGGAGATTTGTTGGATTTTTGCTTATACTAGTGTTTCTGTTTATAATAGTGTGAGGTCTAAACCTGATTATGTAAAGTGCCCTGAGACAATTGTTGTTAACTGGCACTATGTAATAGTAAATGTAATAGTAGCAGCACAGACCTCCAAAGCCTTTTTCTCCAAACCACAGCCATTAAACATTACAGTATATTCAAACAGCGAACGTGTTGGGTTATGGTGCATGAATGTAATTGATTGCAGCAAAACAAAAACAGAATCAGTGCATTTTTAAACAAAACCATCAGAGTAGCATGGAGATACTTTAGACTAAGATATATTAGTGCAACTTCATCTCTACTTGTGAATACTGTATTTGTAAAGCAGCACATTGTAATTCATCCTCTGCTGAATTTGGGTCTGCAGTGAGATGATCACTTTTAACACTCATGTTATGTATGAAAGAAGGAAGACTTTGCTCTGATTAAACTGTAGTAAAGATGAAACTCGGCATAGTGAAGTAATGTGGGGATTTCAGTTCTGTCTCCATCAGTGTGCAGACATTACAACAGTCATCCGCTGTTGCTAAACAGTGAGCAATCCTGGCTGCAGGGCCCCTCTCCCCCCGGCCCCCTGGCTGTACTGTGGCGGTTGCTTTTATACGCTGTATGGGTCAAATTTCACAACTCTAAAATCTCATTCCAACATTAAATCAGGAAACATTACATACAATACGAATACACTGATACTAATTTTGGGAAGTAACTGAGTACAGTGAAGTTTGTTGCAGAAAACTGATTTCAAATATGTCTCCGTGAGTGTGCATCTGCTGCACAGACATCATGTCAGTCATCACCAAGTGCTGTTGGGTGCAGCTAACCAAGCCGACCCAGCCACAGGGCTTCTCAGTTGGACTTGCAACAAAGGTCCAGCAACCACCTCCTCTTATATATGCTGCTATGTCTGAACGCACAACTAGATATTCCAACAGTACATCATATTTCTGACTGTTATTTTAATGTCAGCTTTTCCATGTTAGTAATAAAACAACAAAGCTGAATGGTTGTTTGGGCATGCTCTATCATTCGAGGAAGCAGCCCTACAAATAATGAGGATGTCAAATTCAGCACTACTTCCTAGTTTGAGGGCAGGCTACTCTCTTGCACTGTTTTCATCTTTGGCTGCTGTGGCTGACTGCAGATGACCTGCTGCATTTGGCAGATTGAATTTACCTGTGGCTTGTTGCTCTGCGTATATAACCAAGTTCCGGCTACTCGTCAGATGTCAGTCCACCACACTTGCTGCAGGTGATGCTGCCTACTGGAATAAATGCCATACCTGTTTTGTTTCTCCTTTGGCCTCATACTTTCTGCTATGTAAATTATCTGCTCTAGGGGGGACTCTATACTAATAATTATTTGGCCTCAGGGTTTTCTACGTCTTCCATCTGCTCTTCTGTTTATGTACTGTTTCTGTGTATTTTGAGTTTGAGTTTGAGTCTGTCAGTCACCCAGAGCCTTTGTCTGCTCATGAACCAGAGCCTCAGCCTGATCCAGACCCAGTACTTTTCCCTGTGCCTGCCCCTCCAGAGTCTGTTTGCCTCCAAGTGAAATCACTGGTATCAACACACATCTTCTTCTACATCAGTTCTGGGTCTCAGTCCCAGAGTCTCTGCCCTTGCTGTCGAGCACCCAGTCTAGAGCTCAGTATAACCTAAACCAGTCTTGTCAATGCCAGTGGGTCAGCCGCCCATGCTGATGTCACCGCTGTTGCTAAGTGGGTCAGCTATGACTCCCTCACAGTTTGTTCTCCAATGGGTCAGTGACTTCTGTGCCACTCAAGTCCCTAGTCCTCAGCATGCCAAAGAAAACATCCCAGCTGAAGCATGTGGTGTGCCAACAAAATGTCCCCACCAAAGCTCCAGTGTGTCAGTGACAATGTCCCTGCTGAGGCTTCTATTTCTGTTCCATGGTGGGTTGCAAGGACAAGTTACCACTGCCTCCGTCCCTGTTCCTGAGGAGATTGATGCCATGGCTGTCTCTGTTCCTGGTTGGTTTGATGGCACCTCTGATCCTGTCTGAGTGGGTTGGCAAGGATGCTGGTACCACCCCTATTAGTTTCCGAGTGAGTCAGCAAGGACGCTCATGTCTTTGTCTGCTTTGTCTGCTGGATGACGATGTCATGCCAGCTCCAGTCCCCTGGAGAGTTGGGGAGGATGCCAACACCCCAGCCTCTGTCCTTCCTGTTCCCAATGGGGTGATGCCATTCATGGTGCGGTCCCAATGGGTCTAGAGCAACACCACCGCTCCTTCTGTCTTCTTGGGTAGACAGTGATGTCACCTCTCCAGAATCTGTGCTGTGATGGCTCATGAATGAAGCTACCACTCCTGCCTGTCCTCCTGAGAAGTCTCACCTCCATTGCCAGCCTCTTGCCCATCCTCCCAAAAGATCCCCCCTCAACTGTTTGCCCCCTGCCCATTCTCTGGAGGGGTTCTGCTGTCACCACTGGCCTTCTGTTTATCCACTGGGGGCTTCAGCTTCCTGCCCAGTTTAGAGGCATTCTGCCTGAGCACTCTGCCTGCCTCAGGGCCTGGCCACCTGAATGCCCCAGCATTCCACCGACCACGTGGACTGACCACTGAAACGGCCCCAGCTCTAAGTACACTGCCAGGGCCAACCACCTAATGGGGCCATTCCCTTGAGCAGGCTCAACTCTTCATCAAGTCTTGAGGTCATCCCTTTGAGCAGCTGTTTGCCTGTTGCTGTGGCTGACCGCCGGAGCCACCCTGGCTCTCCACCCAGCTCCATGGCCACACCACTGAGTGACCTCAGCTAACTGTCCACACCAGAGGGTACCTCTCAGTGCAGTTCTCGTTTTCTGCCTGGTTCCGGGGATGGGCTCGTTCTTTTCTCTGCTCACCCCTGGCTTGGCCTCAGGATTTTCTACATCCTTGTCTGCTCTTCTGTTTACGTACTGTGTCTATATTTTTGACAGAACTCAGTGTTTTTGAGTTTTACAGCTGAAGAGGACTATTCCTGTGCTTAAAGACTTAAGCACACCTTGGTGTGTATTCACATTCCTTAGATGATTACTAGCTGTCCTGCTTTGTAGTTTTTGTGTTGGTTTTCCTTCTCCTGTGAGAACACGTGGGCAGTCACCTTTTGGTTTGTTGGTGAATTTGTTCTCCACCTGTCCTGTTTTTGCTTCCTTGCAGTCACTTATCCATGGCCTTACCAGCTTGGATGCACATAACCCTTATCAGATTTCAGAGGCTAAGCAAAGTTGTTGTATTGGCATGGCAGACTGCCTCTGAAAACTTCCTGTTAGATGTTCCCTAGTATATCTGGATAAATGTTTGGTCCCTGCTCTTGGCCAGTAGTCTATTTCCTTACTCTCCACCTGTATGCTGAGCACTATATCTTGGTATTTTTTGTCATGAAAGCCTTTCCCTA
>NW_018128236.1:459083-469471 GCF_001952655.1 Monopterus albus | reverse complement strand
GTGCGTTGTATGTATTTTGGCCCACCTGTTATGGTGAATGCCCTTGTGATACTTAAGATGATGTTATTTGGAGGAGTATTAGGGCTAGAAACATTTTAATATAGGAACGTTTAATGCATTTCATGTACATATACCCCCCAAACAATCATTGGAATAAACCTTAAAATTGGTGATGTTAGCCTTAACCACAGAGGTGGTAAAACACAGACCACCAACAGTTTCATTGGCAAGATTTCATAAGTCTGGGGAACAATGACAACAGCTGGTTCTGCAGTCTAGCAACATCGTGCTGTAGCTGTTTAACAGCACTGGGGGGAAAAAGCCTTGAACAGATAACTAAACCATCACCTGACCTCTGCATGGAAGCCTCTGGAAGTTAGAAAGACACTGAATCATGCAAGCAGTAAATACTGTTCTTCATATTAATCACACCTGACATTCTACCAATCTATAACTGGCAGTGTTAGAATTAAGTCCAAACCTAGCATGGATTTATATAAAACATTCAACAGGTATAATCAAACAAAGGGGCAGCCAGACACTGTCCACTGCATAGCAAAACAAGATAAATGAGATTGTATCATTATCTCTGACTTGTAAACCTGAAGTGAAATATTGACTCACCAGAAATGTCACTTATTGAAATGGCAGATGATGCTGAATGTGGATATTCAGATTTAGAAAGTATTTTCTTTCACGGTATGTCCCCCCTCCACCCCAGGGAACAGTAAAACTAATTCCTCCAAACTTTATTGCGATAAGATAAAACAGCCATATCAGGCTCAGACTCGCAAATCCTCGAGGATTCAGCATCAGCATTAATCTGAACACAAACAGCATATCACCTGATCCCTGCAACTTAGCAATGCTAAAAAGCTCAACCCTGTCTAGGAGAGGTTAGGTTTGAAGTGCTGACAGAATTATTTATAACTAGCTCCCTGATTATGCAACAGAACATCCCCATGAAGCCAACATGAACAGACAGACGAGGCCTTTTGCATCTGGCCATACTGAGTTTGCCTAGGAGACCTTGGTTTATCCTTACAATTATGTAACACCCTTTTCTCTATGTGCATAACAGTGCAGTGCACTCTTAGCAAAACTTGAACAGGAAATTTAAAATGACCAGGAATCCATAATTGCACCTTATGATTTGTGGACGTGATGCGTTTGAACAAAATGTGAGGGCTGTTTAGACGTTGAGCTTTTCATTAAAGAGAATTGTCAAAAATCCCTGTTTATCACCAGGATACCCACAACATCCTCTCTTCGTCTGCACTGACTAAACTCCAGTTTATGAAACTTTTATCTGCAGGTTTTACCTTTAGGGTTAGAAAAGGTTTTTACTCAATAACTGTTTATGTGAATTATTTTATGCATTGTTGTATAAATGTAGAATGTTTGCAGTGAAATTGACATGGAACTGCATACACATGATACATTTTATATTTATGTTACATTAATGTACAGAATCTTTGCACAGCTGCTGCACTGTGCAAGCAGAAGGAGATACTGTAGAAAAAGGCAGGTAACATAATGTCAGGATTAGCTTGTCCGGTGCCTGTTTTTCTCTTTTCTCCTTTCCCTTGTGTTTGCGTGGTCTTGTTTTTTGACTCTCCCTCTCTGCTGGTGTGTGGTATGAGCTGGAGCTCGTCCTTTCCCCTCCTTTTGCTGCGGAGCTGAGTGCAACCGATGCACCTCTCCTCAATCAGCTAATTACCAGCAGCAGTACTTCAACCCTGGCCCTTCCTTCAGAGATTGCCAGATCGTACAGTCTACCTCCATGGTAGCATTATATGTTCACGTTTGATCATTTTGTGTGTGTAGTTGGTTTTCCCCTTGTGTTAACTGATGTTCTTCTGCACACAGATTTACTGGTGTGCTGCCCCCTTGCTATTCTCTTTGAAGTTCACCCTACCCGAGTCCTCTCCACCACTATACCACCATCACTAAAAAAGTGCAATCAGCTATGAATCCGCAATCTCCTCAGCTCACTCGCCTATGCTCCATCTGACTGTCCACTCTACCCGTGCCAGGCAGTCATACTCCCTGAAGACTCCCATCCACCGGCCAGCTATTACCATCACCTTCCTCTTCTCACTAAAGTTAGTAATAGGGACCATTAACCTTCTGTCTGTGTCTCTGTCTTGCTTTTGGGTTCAACTTTGGAGGAGAAAGTAATGGAAAAAAATTTCAGAAAAAGAGTATAAATCAGTGTACATCATCTGTAGACTTGAGTAGTATATCATACAAAAAGAAGAAGTAGCAGAAGGTCATTTATGCAATTAGGCATATAAGTTCTGAGCACCAGAAGCCCAAACTACAATAACCAACGTATAATAACCAACTTTCCAACAACACATTTTTAATTTTTAATACCTAAAGTACACACAATCTATAAAGTAAGGTTTTGATATGTGAAAGAAGGTGGATGAGCTTGGCAATCTGATTAGATGACTGATGTTCTTTATGTTTTTGATACCAAAGGTGTTGAATAGTAACATTTAATAACTAGTTACCCAAAACAATTGGCTCATCAGCTGGTTTTGTTTGGATATCTGTTTGAAAGTTTTGATACAATATGTAATTTAAATATAACTAGTAGCCTAATATAAAACATGAGTAGCTCTCCAATAAAAAATGCTGGTGACTCCTGTTTTAAGCCTTTTTAAGGATCCAGGTGGAGGGGCACTACCAGACTGTTCTCACTGTTTGCAGATGTGCACTGTAACGTGAATTATTTCTGCAGAAAAGAGTTTGTCACCATTTGTGGATTAACTTCTGTATGTAAACTAACCTTACCATTTTTATTCTTACTTTAGGTTATGTTTATTGATTTGGAAAGCTGTGTTGTGGATATTTCAGTTTGAGGGTCGCAGCCACTTGACCCTAATTTGAGGTGAAAGCAGTTTGTGCCTGCCCTCTTCTTTTTCAATTTCCCTTGCAATAATATGCAGCCTTTCTGGTCTGTTTGCAGCTGTATGTGTTCAGACTAATTACGTAACTGTTGGATTAAAACATACATCAGAAGCACTACATTTCCCATCTGCCCCTGGGATATATTTGGCATTACAGCCTAGGACAGCCCAGTGCTGTGACAAGGATGGGGTCAACTACTGCCTTCAGCCAAATGTTCACTTAGTGTGGAGACTACCGCCCCTCACCCCCCACATCATTTTCGCAGCACCACACATCCAGGCAGAGAACCACTTAAATGTGGTTTTCAGCCACATGCTTCCTTCAACAGTAACAGGTGTTCTTTTGGTTTTATTTTACATGCAGTGACAGATTCACACAATCTCTCTCTCTCTCACACACACACACACAATGAGGGGATTTCAGGCTAAGAGGACTAACCTATGAGGAAGACCATTTGACAGGCAACCTCAGACTACTGAAGCCCCATGGGAGCTTTAGTCTAACATCAGGTCTTCTGCACAAAACTGTGGATTTGATTTGTTACACTGAAGTCGCAATGAGAAGGGTTCACTGAATGGCAAGGGCAAACAGGAGGAATATCAATGTGACCAATAACTCTTTCAGTCTACATATGGGCTTGGGAGTATTGTTTTTCTGTTGTCTTGAGTATTGACTGTTTTAGATCTTCTAACCAAAAAAGAAAAATGAATGCAAGAAAAAAATGTAATTGCCCTCCCAGCCCACAAAGTACTACACATGTTAAAATCTGTACATCCTGTTTAACAAAGAATGTCACTTGGTGGAGTGTCCCTGTCAAAAAAAGTCAGGAAAAAACTCCTTTTGTACCAAAACCTTGCTGCAGGAAACATAATATACAGTATTAGGTATACAGAAATGCTATGTGCCAGAAGTGAGGACAAAGAATCATTTAGGGGTTCATAGTATTACATGCCTGTACACACATTACATACACCTTTATATTCATTCAGCTATATGCAAGCTAATGGAGGTTTAGCTGTAATATACAGTTCATTTTTGTAGTCATGGCAGTTGGTAATTGGTTAACAGGATTATCTTAAATGCAGAAAAATTCATGATGCATGCTCTCATTTCAGTTTAAAAAAAACAAGTCTCTATGACTACGTTCACACTGCAGGTCTTAATGCTCAGATCAGATTTTTTGCCGAAATCCGATTTTTTTTTTGCACTGTTGTTCACACTGTCATTTAAATGCGACTGCCATCTGTCTTGTGTGAACGGTATACAGCCCTGAAGTGACCCGCATGCGCAGAAGAGGACGTGACGTCAGACGCAGCGTCCTGTGTTTGCGAAAATTAAAATGGATGCGGCTCGTGATAGCATGTGTGTAGCGATGTACCAGTTAATGTGCAATCGAAATAAAGAAATGATAATAAGAAGAACATCAGGAAGGAGGAGCGCAGAAATACTGCTTATGGCCTCGCCTCCTCCAGCGCAGAATTGTGATGTCTGTCGCATTTCAATGACATAAAAATTGCATGAAATGCGACATGGCCGTTCAGACTGAAGTCGCATTGCAAAACATCGGATATGTATCCGATTTAGGACCACATATGAAAGTGGCCTGGGCCGGATTTGAAAAAATCGATTTGTGCTGTTCACACTGTCATAAGGAAATCGGATATGGGTCACATTTGGGCAAAAAGATTGGATTTGAGTCACTTCAGCCTGCAGTGTGAACGTGGCCTATGACATACATATTGGTGTTTAGTGGTAACTGAATCACTTACAGTATATTTGAGAGATTACACCAGCTGACACCTCATTTTAACCAGTATGTCTGAAGGTTAACTATGTTTCATTTTGTTTGAAGCTATAGTAGATCTAGGACACTTTCAAATATCTTTTATACTTTGCATCATTTAAACTGAATTATTGAATTACTAAGTGCCAACAGCTATGAAATGTCAGATAAATACATGAACTGACAGATATGTGTTTTGAGTGTGCTGAGGGAGGCCTCTGGCACAAAGGGTTGCACTGCTTTAATTCCCCTGTGATAAACAACATTTTAAAAAATCTGTGGAGCCTTGGGACCAGTTTTTTGGGTGTGGTCCATCTTTTTTATTTTTTGTGACATCCTCCTTAGGCTAACATAAACCATGACACAATACAGTCTGTCCACATGGTGTACTTCAGAGTAAGTATAAAGCCTTTATTAGGAAGGATGTTTGAAGGAGAAAAAGCATAATGTAAAAAAGTTTTTAATAAACTTGTGAAAACCTTTTACTGGTGGATAATGGCATCAAATCATCATTCATAGACACCCACACAGAAAGTATTTTTCAAAGCCAGATGGTGAGGGGTATCCTTGTTCACCAACAGGTGTGGCAATGCTACAGGACAAGTGCTCAGGATTTCTTGCTTGACATCCGAGGAGTCCATTCAGAGGGACAGTGTAATGTGGTCAGTGTCACAGTAACATGGAAAAGCAGTTCTTTTTTAAAATTCTTTTTGCCTTTTCCAAACCCATTTGGTTGCCAGTTGGCAGAGTAAAAATCATAGCATTGCTATGATATGGGCCCTGGACAGGTCACCAGTCTATCACAGGGCTGACATGTAGACAAACAACCACACACACACTCACACTCACTCCTAGAGGCAATTTAGAGTCGCCAGTCAACTTAAGCCGCATGTCTTTGGCCTGTGGGAGGAAACCAGAGTACCTGTAGAGAATCCATGCAGGCACAGGGAGAACATGCAAAACCCGCACGGAAAGGCCCTGGGTCAGCCATGGGTGTGTAACCCAGAACCTTCTTTCTGTGAGGCATCAGTGCTAATCGCTGTGCCATCATGCCACTGGCTTGGAGAAGCAGACATTTATAAATTTCTTTGAAAATTCTGTTGCCTGTTTTATGCAGTAACTGAAGGAGTTCACTTAGTTTCCAGCAATATTTTATTTGTGCTACTGTTACACAACATGTAAATGTGTTGGTGGACTGCTGCTTAGTTACTTAAAAAATCAAATAAAATCAACGATATCAGACTAAACCATTCTGTGATGTTGTAAATTAACTAAAGTTATAACACTGTGAGGATAAAAAGCAACTTTATTTCCACTTGATAAAAGTCAGTCAGCAGACAGCTTGCCTGACCCATAGTTGTCGTATACTGGGACTTGAAAACTTGAAAGTTAGATTCATTTTGATGTATTAACCTATATGTACTGAGAAAAAAAAAGAATCAAACTTCCTGGCACTATTATGATGCAGAGACATGAAACAGTAACTGTGCATGTGGGCTGTGGGTCAGGTGACGCAGGTAGCGGGGTATGCAATGACAGGAGCTGTTAATAAAAACAACAACAACAGAAAGCAGGTGAAAGAAATGTAAAGACAGACCCTAGACATGGGTTTTTGACATAATAGATACAACCAGTCACCATGGATAGTGTCCATCTGCATTCAGAAAAATACACTGCTGAAAAAATACAGTGGGAAGCAGAAAAGAGGAAGAAACAAAGGCTGAGTGAGTATTATGCAGGACTGACATGCTGGAGGCCGATCCAGTCTAGTTCCTGGTGAATGACAAACTGTAAGCCTGTTAAATTTTGTCTCTGAATCCATCCATGACCATCTAAGAAGATTTACTGTAACTTTGATCTTTTCAGCTACTTTTTAATTTAAGTCTTGTTCTAACTTTTAGGAAACCACAGTTGTCTTATTTTTAGAAAGCCACTACAGTTACACTAGAGCATGTAAAAGTTTATGCAGCAAACATTCACAGAAGGTTGGTTGCTAATACTGTCATGCTCCTGCCCCGCTTGCTTCCTGTTGTGCTTTTATTTTCACATTACTTCCTGTTCTGTTTCACCTCAGTTTTGGCCTTTTTAATTAAATCATCATTAGTTCACCTGCTCCTTATTGTTTGCGCCTGTTGTTACTTCTATTTAGGAAGCGTCCTCCCACCAGGACGCTGCCAAATTGTTCTAGACCCCAGCTCTGACTCTCCAGCATTTATACCTTGCCTGACTCTCTGTTTCTGACCTTGGATTACCATTTTTTGACCACCGTGTTTTGTCTATGCCCTCCCAGATTCTGATCACCTGCAGTGTACCAACCTTCTGATTTAGTCCCCCTTGATCTCTCGAGTTTGGATCCCCTGGCTATACCTGTTTACCGGCGCTGATCCTGGAAGGTCTTATCGACCTGATTGTGATCCTGGACTGTGTGTTAGTTGTTTTGGTTGCAACAAGTAAAGAACTTTTCTCTACCTCAGTTCATCTGGTTTTATAATTGAGTTCACCACAACCTCTATTTGGCATCTATACACGCCAAACCTGACAAATACAGTGTGTGTAGCTGTGGGAGAAACTAAAAGGAGTAGACATAATGCTCACAGATATGGCAAAGCAGGGAACTGTGCTACCACCGGTACACAGTGACCTGCCATTTGGAGCTTTCAAACATGTAATAGCAGCCTCAGAGACAGAATGCCATGATACTAAAGCCTGACATCATTTGTGATATAAGGCAGTTCAACTGTTATTCCACAGGATCACAGTTGGGTCAAAAAAGTGACACTTGAACACACCACAGAGACTACAGCCAATGGCCGAATAGCATGTACGTTATGCGTCTGTGTGACAGAAACTCCTCCTACCAACAGGTGGCGATATCTGTATTCACCATTCCCAGAAAGGGAAAGAAGGGACCTAGAATGCACAAGTATAAGCTATAAACAAAGCACTCCTGGTTCAAAACAGTTGGTGTTTGTAGCTGCTGATAAGAAGTTTCAACTGGCACTGCCGTTCCCCGCCCTTGGTCTTTTGGTTGTGGAAGAATAAAGGAGGTCGTGGAGACAATAAACAAGAAGAAACTGCACTAAATGGGTAAAATCATGGACACTACAGCCATAGGCTGAAGGGGCTTTCCCAAATTGTTCTCACCTCATGCACAGATTTGCTAAACTGTACAGCCAATCAGAGTGGTCTCTCTCATTAACGAGACTCCAATTCAACATGCTGAATTGACTGTAAAGCCACTAACAAGGTCCAACTAGTGCCAACAGTATAAAACACACCAGGAAGAAGAGCCCTGACAGATGCTTACCAATGGCCCAACAGTGACATATCCTTGAATAGAAGCAGCTATAAACAGGAGTCGTGTTGAAGAAGAGCTGCTTTGTGTACAGCTTGTATTTCTACAGCCTAGCTCTTTGTCTTTTCCTTTCTGAATGGCAAATACAAATACCACCACCTGCTGGTAGGAGTATTTATCTCTCTCATCTCTCATACAGGTGCAAAATTACATGCTAGTCGGCCATTGGCTGTAATCTGTGCAGTGTGTTCAAGTGCCACTTTTTCACCATGACTGGCCCAGACCGAGTCATCCTCTGTGCTGCTAGTTCTTTCACTTGGGTTTGGTGCGTTTCTGCCCTAAGGGTTTAAGTTCCTTAGCTTTCTACAGAGTGGGTCATTTTATTCTTATTTTTTCATGTTTCCATTAGAATTTTGTTATGATTCACTCTAGTTATACCAGTGTGATGTCTTGTTTGTACACCTGCAATACAGGGATTCTGTATGACAGCTGTGAGATGTTCACCAAAAATGGTGAACATTAACATTGAGAGTGGAGTGCCCGACAGGAGTGTGAAAAGTCTGTATGCACATGGGGAGTTGTATAAAATTTTCAATCATCTGGATGAACAACATCCCAAAACCAAATTTCAGAACAGCTGTGGAACTATGTTGATGTATATCTTCAAGGTGCATCTTAGCCTTCAGCATTTCGATTGTTAAACAGGGAAGTGAGAATGTTGGGGACTGAGAAGCTTCAAATTATGTTTGAACTGTTGTTGGAATTAATCTCTTTTCCCCCCTCTGTTTTGCTATTTCCTAAAGTGCTGACCATGACATTTCCAGGGAGTCATTCAGTTTAATCAAGAATGTCCACTCACTAAAAGAAGAAGTGTCTATCTGAATGAACTATTGAAGTGACACCTATTCCGGGGGTTGGGTGGGTATGTACAGTACAGTAGACATTTTCAGCTTTAGATGTTTCTGTGCTGTAAAATGTTCTTGTAAGAGGCAGAGACTGGGGTTTATTCTGGCAATATGAGTTGGGATTCTACATTCTGTTTGTGAACCAATGCCCTGAAAATTCAAACTAATTAAATTAAAGGATAACATTATAACTGGTAGGTTAATTGCCTTGATAATGTCTCACATGCTGCTGCTGTAATCCTTTTCATATTCCTGTGTGTTTGGCCTCTAATTTACACAAGTTACATTTTAAGCTTAATGATAATTTCCATTTTTAGGCTGTCTCAATAGTCCTCCAAGATAAACTACATTAGCCCCTTAGCAGAAGTAACAGTTAACACAACACATATGAATACAATAGGATCTATACACGAATCTAAATAAAATCAGTATTAAAAGAATCCAATGTCTCAGATCACACATGTAAATAAAATAAAATATATATGCAGACAAATTAAATAAATACAATAATTTAAAAAGTAAAAAATGTTATTAAAAATTGTTTGGAAAAAACATTGCAAAAAGGGCACTCATCATGTCACAGGGCAAAAGAGCAAGTGTTTGGGCACCAACTGTGATCTGTCTGTACACATACAGTCAGGGAAAAAAATATTTGAACCCCATCTGATTTTGTAAGTTTGCCCACTAACAAAGAAATGATCAGTCTACAATTTCAATGGTAGGTTTATTTGAACAGTGAGAGACACAACAATAACAAAAAAATCCAGAAAAATGCATTACAAAAAATGTATAAAGTAATTTGCATTTTCATGAATGAAATAAGTATTTGATCCCCTATCAGTCAGCAAGATCTCTGGTTCCCAGGTGTATTTTATACAGGTAACGAGCTGACATTGGGAGCCCTCTCAGCTCATTACCTGTATAAAAGAGAGCTGTCCACAGAAGCAATCAATCAATCCAAATTCCAAACTCTTCACCATGGCCAAGACCAAAGAGCTTTCCAAGGATGTCAGGGACAAGATTGTGGACCTACACAAGGCTGGAATGGGCTACAAGACCATCGCCAAGCAGCTGGGTGAGAAGGTGACAACAGTTGGTGCGATTATTCGCAAATGGAAGAAACATAAATTAACTGCCAATCTCCCTCGGTCTGGAGCTCCATGCAAGATCTCACCTCGTGGAGTTTCAATGATAATGAGAACGGTGAGGAATCAGCCCAGAACTACTCGGAAGGAACTTGTCAATGATCTCAAGGTAGCTGGGACCATAGTCACCAAAAAAAGAGTTGGTAACACACTACGCTGTGAAGGACTGAAATCCTGCTGTGCCCGCAAGGTCCCCCTGCTCAAGAAAGCACATCAACAGGCCCGTTTGAAGTTTGCCACTGAACATCTGACTGAATCAGAGGAAGACTGGGTGAAAGTGTTGTGGTCAGATGAGACCAAAATCGAGCTCTTTGGCATCAACTCAACTCACTGTGTTTGGA
>NW_018128236.1:457540-458943 GCF_001952655.1 Monopterus albus | reverse complement strand
TCCAGACCTTAATCCCATAGAAAATCTGTGGAGGGAGCTGAAGGTTCGAGTCGCCAAACATCAGCCACAAAACATTAATGATTTGGAGAGGATCTGCAAAGAGGAGTGGGTCAAAATCCCCCCTGAGATGTGTGCAAACCTTGTGGCCAACTACAAGAAACGTGTGACCTCTGTGATTGCCAACAAAGGTTTTGCCACCAAGTACTAAAGCATGTTTTGCAAAGGGATGAAATACTTATTTCATTCATGAAAATGCAAATTACTTTATAACTTTTTTTTAAATGCATTTTTCTGGATTTTTTTGTTATTGTTGTGTCTCTCACTGCTCACATAAACCTACCACTGAAATTGTAGACTGATCATTTGCCGTTCTCCTGTCTACTCGCCTGCCTTGTCCTGGTCCTCTACTCTCCTGTTTCCTGCAATCCTCCTACTCATCTGCTCGTCCTAGTCTCCTCAAGCCATCCCTGCCCTACTCTGGTAACTGTACTATACGTTGACTCAAGTTACTCTGTTTGTGCTCCTTAAATAAATCACCTTTTTTCACTAGCACCTGGGTCTGCACTTTTAAGTCCTACCTCAGGTCTCCCTCACCCCTCTGGTGAGGGGGACTAAACCATAACAGACTCTAATAGCCCAATCTCATTTCTTCTGCCCATTTCCTGAGTACTAGTAGATACTAAAGTAAAAGCATTACTAATGACTTAATTAAAGATCCCAGCATATCTTCATGCATTAGCATAATATTGTGGTCTAAGTGCACAATGTTGACTTGAGGCAACAAATATGGTAGTACAGTATATAAATAAAAATAAAATAAACATAAAATATGTTTCTTAACAATGCATATGCAGTATTTTTATATAAGGTTATTTCAAGTTAAACATGTTTAAAATATATATTTATTTTAGAGATTTATCTCAGCAATTGCTGGCACCCATGTAGCTTTGCTTGCTGAAAGATCTGCTCCACCCACAGACAAAAGGTCAGACTCACTTCAGACCTTCATTTCACTGGACACACATACTGTACGTATGTCTTGGGATCATGTTTAAAAAAGAAAAAATTAAAGGGGCAGTGTGAGGTCAAAAAAGTGGTTTGTTTTCTGAGGGCAACACCATGCCATATCTCGCAACAACCAGTGTCAAGTTTACCATCAATCAGTACATGGTAAATGAGGTAGGGGCTACAACTGAAGTTTTCTGAACCTTTCCCCAAACAATGTGACAGTAATGCCCATTTCACACAACAACTGACCAGGTGTGCATGTTATGAGAATGCAAGAAGGATCTCCACCTCTCTCAAGGTCTTTTTTTCATTCTTCACACAACTATACTTCACTTATTGTTTGTGTACAAGAAAACACCTTGAATACAGCCACTGAGAGACTGCCCAAAAGTGTG